>NC_091327.1:20404306-20429306 GCF_038502225.1 Cherax quadricarinatus | reverse complement strand
ATATATATATATATATATATATATATATATATATATATATATATATATATATATATATATATATATATATATATATATATATATATATTTATATATATATATATATATATATATATATATATATATATATATATATATATATATATATATATATATATATATATATATATATATATATATATATATATATATATATATATATATATATATAGTGGGTGGTGGGTGGTCGGAGGTGGAGTTAGTAAACTTGTGAAAAAGATAACACAATATGTGTAATGAATAACAATCAGTGGCGACTGAGAGAGATAATGAGAGTCATCAAAGCAGCCGTCGTCGACTGCAGAGTAAAAGGATTAATGCCATTTTCTTTTTAATTAGGCATAATTTTCTCCTCTGAAACTGGTGGTTTGTGTTTTTCTTCGCTCATTTTGTCTTCTATAGTAGTGATTACAATTTTTATTTTTAATTGCAGGAACAGTGTTATTTTCCCCGTGTTTTTATTTTGTTCCACGCTCGTTTTTTCGGCTTCTTCGAGGTGCCTTCTTCTTCGTGTTTACATAAGTAATCAGGCTCTTGGTGTCTTATAAACTGAATTTTGTCATGAACTGTGAAAAGTTTCCCTTTAGTCTACCTCAAATGCAGGTGACATAGAGAAGATAAAATGTAATCAAAGAAGAAAACTGTATCATACAGTAAGCACGAAAGTTACATTATATTATGGATGAAATAAGCTCTATTTATTACAGTCAGAGCAGTCAGTCTTTCTCACGAATTATGGACGGAGGCTCGAGCCTCCACTACTACTTGTGCTGAATAAATCCCACTTTTTTAAACTTACTGTGATATATTATAATAACACATTAAGTTTTCCAGAAGTTGTAGGATACACTGCTTCTTCCATGAGACCATTCCAGCTGTCTTCTTCACTGATTGCGAAGAAATATTTCTAATGTATTTTTCTGCACCATATTCTTTTGTTATTTGGAATGATGCTCTCAGGTTTTCCTTATTTGTTGTACCAAGAGTTCATCTTAGTGACCTCATGTTCTTATTTGTTGTACCAAGAGTTCATCTTAGTGACCTCATGTTCTTATTTGTTGTACCAAGAGTTCATCTTAGTGACCTCATGTTCTTATTTGTTGTACCAAGAGTTCATCTTAGTGACCTCATGTTCTTATTTGTTGTACCAAGAGTTCATCTTAGTGACCTCATGTTCTTATTTGTTGTACCAAGAGTTCTTCCTGCTTCATTGCCTTAGTTTTCTTAATTCCTTATGAATGTATCAGAAAGTTTGTATTTTGCAGTTTTTTCTGGTGAATTATTATTATTATTTTTATTATTATTATTATTATTGTTATTATTATTATAATTATTATTATTATTATTATTATTATTATTATTATTATTATTATTATTATTATTATTATTATTATTATTATTATTATTATTATTATTACATTGTTTGAATTATATAGCGCCTTAAGGAAACTGAGATATTCAAGTTCGGTCCTTGGAAGAGATGGGCCGGTTCCTTGAATCAAGAGCCTCCCACAGGCATCAAGGAACCCACTTCCATGTTTTGTTTTGTTTTGCTTAAAAATCTGTTGATTATAGTTCCCATTAAATCTGTTTTCTGTCTAATGATCTCAAGGTATGTTTGTCATGTATTACACAATACAGGATATAATCTTATCCAGCTATTTGAGACTGGACATTTAAGTCAGGAGAAGGCTTCGGCCAAATAACCAAAATCTTATGTGGTGGGTCACCATGCAGCAAGAACCCGAGTCAAGAGGCCTTTGTCTTGTTTCCTGACAAATCTTACGTAGCCTTGAGTGAATTTTCCTTCCCTAATATTGTGGTTTCTCTTCTGCGTCTTGAGATATCATCTGTGTTCCATTACTCCTTCCAGAGTCTCTTGCTAATCCGAGTATCTTGTGTGTCGGGACCACGCCTTATCCCTACTGGTTATTCTGTCTTGTAGTTTTGATTGAGCTCCCCAGGTTTCCCTGTTAAGTTGCTACACCAGTCCCAGCGTGACTGTTCTCGAGGACCTTCAAGTGCATGATGACCAGGCGAGAACTGCATGTTGCAGCTGCTTACAAGAGGGCCATAAATAACGCTAATTATAAAATCTTAAATTTTTCCTCGTTAAGGCTCACGAAAGCAGCTCTTACTTAGAGCTAACTTCACATATCCGAATGAAGTGAGACCAGCAGACTTGATTAGTAAATCCAGCTGGACTGGCTAATAAAGCCAGCTAGCCCAGCTAGACATGGCTTATCCTCACTATAAAATACTGTTGCATATTTACAGTTTTTATCCAGAAATTATATCTCTTTCAGTTTTGAATTCCAAATTTAGAACTCGTCCAATTGGTTGGAAAAGTTTGCTAATTCTGATGAAAAATATTGTCTGGTTGGTCTGTGAGATAAGGCTGATAGAGGTAATGTATTGAACCAAGATAAGAGCCCCGATGGGGATAGTGTCCAAGGGCCTGTAAATAAAATAATAATAGTAATAATAAAATAATAAATTAATAATAATAAAAATAATCAATAATAATAATAATAATAATAATAATAATAATAATAATAATAATAATAATAATAATAATAATAATAATAATAATAATAATAATAATAATAATAATAATAATAACAATAATAATAATAGTATTAATAATAATAATAATAAAAATAATACTAATGCTAATACTAATACTACTACTAATAATAATAATATAATAATAATAATAATAATAATAAGCAATAATAATCATTAATAATAATAATAGCAATAATAATAATTAATAGTATTAATAATAATAATAATAATAATAATAATAATAATAATAATAATAATAATTAAAGAATCTTGAATGTCTTAGCACTGAGTAAAACCGAGTTAAAATAGTGGAAGAATATGAACGGGGAGAAGGTCATGGAATTCAGTCACTTGTATCTGATAAAACAAGAAGTAAAGGAGAAGGAGCAGCAATAATATCCAAAACAATGCGTAATGCAAATAAAAGGACATAAGCATTCCTTCAGAACTCAAAAAAAACAAAAACAATAAATTACGTCTTCCCGTTTTTCATTTTGCTTTAAACCAGCGCAGAATGGAGGATCGGACCTTTCCTCCAGCCCTGGAGAGCGTCTTCCGACCTCCATGGAAGAAGCGCTTTAATTATCTCTGACGGGAATGACGAAGAGTTGTGGCCAAGCCTTGACTCACCCGCTAGGAGCCTTGCTAATTTTCTGATATAAATCCTTAATGCTGTATATAACTGCATTAGTGTTTTACATATATATATATATATATATATATATATATATATATATATATATATATATATATATATATATATATATATATATATAAGTAGTGAACTTTTCTACAGGGGGGCTCCTTCCGGAAAAGGCCTTCTACAGGGGGGCTCCTTCCGGTTTAGGGCCTTCTACAGGGAGGCTCCTTCCGGTTTAGGCCTTCCACTGGGCGGTGTATCCGGTCTAGGACCAGCAGCTGGAGGGTCACCTTTTCACACCTAGGTGTTACTTCCGGTTTTGACCATGACCTCGCCCTCGAGACTACCTCACCCTTGACCCCCCCAACCAATACCCCCCGCCCACGACCCCCCCCCCCCTTCGCGACCCCGCCCGTCGCGCCGCGCGCCCGCCCGCGCGCCCGCCCGCGCGCCCCGCCCCGCCCGCGCGCCCTTCGCGACCCCCGCCCGCGCCTTCTGCTGCGCCTTCTGCAGCGTCATCCGAATCGCCCCCGCGCCTCGAATTTTTTTCCGATTTTTTTCGATTTTTTTTTGAATTTCATTTTCTTGTGCTCTCCATCTCCTCGGATCAAGGTTTTTGGATTCCCCCCTATGGGGTTTTTCGAAATTCTCCATCTCCTCAGATCAAATTTTTTGGGTACCCCTCCTTTCACCCCCATCCCCAAACAATTTCTCGAAATCAAATTCTCCATCTCCTTGGATCAAGTTTTTTTTTGGGTACCCCTCCTTTCACCCCCAAATTTTCTCGACAATACCATGACTCCATCTCCTCGGATCAAGTTTTTTTGGATCCCCCCTATGGGGTTTTCGAAATTCTCCATCTCCTTGGATCAAATTTTTGGATTACCCCTCCCACTTTCACCCCCATCCCAAAATTTCTCGATATTACAAGTTTTTGCATTCCCCCCTATGGGGGTTTTCGAAATTCTCCATCTCCTTGGATCAAATTTTTGGATTACCCCTCCCACTTTCACCCCCATCCCAAAATTTTTCGATATTACAAGTTTTTGCATTCCCCCCTATGGGGGTTTTCGAAATTCTCCATCTCCTTGGATCAAGGGTTTTGAATTTCTCCAATTCCTTGGATCAAATTTTTGGGTACCCCTCTCACTTTCACTCCCACCCCAAAATTTCTCGATAATACAAGTTTTGGATTCCCCCCTATGGGGGTTTCGAAATTCTTATGATCTCCTCGGATCAAGTTTTTCTCGAAATCAAAGTCTCCATCTCCTTGGGTCAAATTTTTGGATTACCCCTCTCACTTTCACTCCACCCCAAAATTTCTCGATAATACCAAGACTCCATCTCCTTGGATCAAATTTTTTGGGTACCCCTCTCACTTTCACTCCCACCCCAAAATTTCTCGATAATACCAAGACTCCATCTCCTTGGATCAAGGTTTTTTGGATTCCCCCCTCTGGGGGTAAGCATTCAAATGAACTCCTCCTATGGTGCATGCTTACTACAGGTCTAAACAAGTGTGACGTCAGTATTCCTCTCATTAATGTGTTTACTCGGCGGTCAGTGACGTCACGCGATGACCCCCACACACACAGGCTGAATCATGACGACCCTTTTAGTTCATTCAAGTTAATAAGGGGATATAGTACCTACATCATAGGGAAAACATTTTCATCATCAGAAAGTCACATTTTTGTTTCGTTAATACCCACAATTTCTTTACAACACAAGTCTAGACATTTTTAACTATTTCATCTCAGGTCACTCCCCACGAAGTAACCTCCCCCCCACCCTCCCAAACCCTCACACTCCAACCAACACCTCACAATTTTCACTCATAACCCCCAATTTTTTCTCGTTTTAACCCTTTTAGTTCATTAAAGTTAATAAGGGGACACAGTGCATCAGAAAGTCACCACATCCACTTTTCGTTAAATTCACTACTCACAATTTTACATATTACGAAGTTAAATACGCACTTTTACTTTGATCATCTTCAAAAACACTCTCATTAATCATTTGAATACTCACAAAAATACCTTTATACATTTCCAAACAACACTGAAATACTCCAAAACATCATTCGAACACCCCCAAAATCACCTCTGAATACTCCCAGAACACCTTCATAAGTACTCTTGCACATCATTTGAACACCTTCATAAGTACTCTCATAATCATTTGTACACCTTCAAAAACACCTTTGAATAACCTCAAAAAAAAACACCTTTGAATAACCTCAAAACACCCTTGATCACCTTCAAAAAAAAACAACATTTGAACACACTCAAAACACCTTTGAACACCTTTGAACATTTCCAAACAACACTGAAACACTTCCAAAAACACCATTTGAGTACTCCCAAATACACCACTGAATACTAAAACACCACTGAATACACTCAAAACACCACCAAAATCACCATGAAACACTTCCAAAAAACACAATTTGAGTACTCCCAATTACACCACTGAATACTACTAAAACACTGCTGAATTCAATCAAAACACCCTTCATCACCTTCAAAACACCTTTGAACATTTCCAAAAACACTATTTGAGTACTCCCAATTACACCACTGATTACTACTAAAACACCGCTGAATTCAATCAAAACACCCTTCAACACCTTCAAACACCCTTGAACACCTTCAAAACACTCTTGAACACCTTCAAAAAACACCTTTGAACATTTCCAAAACACTATTTGAGTACTCCCAATTACACCACTGAATACTACTAAAACACCGCTGAATTCAATCAAAACACCCTTCAACACCTTCAAAACACCTTTGAACACCTTTGAACATTTCCAAAACACTATTTGAGTACTCCCAATTACACCACTGATTACTACTAAAACACCGCTGAATTCAATCAAAACACCCTTCAACACCTTCAAACACCCTTGAACACCTTCAAAACACCTTTGAACACCTTTGAACATTTCCAAAACACTATTTGAGTACTCCCAATTACACCACTGATTACTACTAAAACACCGCTGAATTCAATCAAAACACCCTTCATCACCTTCAAACACCCTTGAACACACTCAAAACACCCTTCAACACCTTCAAAACACCTTTGAACACCTTCAAAACACCTTTGAACACATTCAAAACACTCTCATAATCATTTGAACACACTCAAAACACCTTTTGAACACCTTTGAACACCTTCAAAACACCCTTGAACACCCTTGATCACCTTCAAAAAACAACATTTGAACACACTCAAAACACCTTTGAACACCTTTGAACATTTCCAAACAACACTGAAACACTTCCAAAAACACCATTTGAGTACTCCCAAATACACCACTGAATACTAAAACACCACTGAATACACTCAAAACACCACCAAAATCACCATAAACTAAGATCAACACCCACATCCCACAACACCCACAACCCACAACACCCACAATTTTTTCTCGTTTTATCTAATTTCATCAGAAAAAGTCCCAACAACAACCCACTTATAACATTTTTTTTCGGTATCTCTAGTTCGACAACAACACCCACAACACCCACATCCCAGAACACCCATGAACATTTCCAAAACACTATTTGAGTACTCCCAATTACACCACTGATTACTACTAAAACACCGCTGAATTCAATCAAAACACCCTTCAACACCTTCAAACACCCTTGAACACCTTCAAAACACTCTTGAACACTTTCAAAAACACCTTTGAACATTTCCAATCAACACTGAAACACTTCCAAAAAACACAATTTGAGTACTCCCTATTACACCACTGATTACTACTAAAACACCGCTGAATTCAATCAAAACACCCTTCAACACCTTCAAACACCCTTGAACACACTCAAAACACCCTTCAACACCTTCAAAACACCTTTGATCACCTTCAAAAACACCTTTGAATACATTCAAAACACTCTCATAATCATTTGAACACACTCAAAACACCTTTGAATAACCTCAAAACACCTTTGAACACCTTCAAAACACCCTTGAACACCCTTGATCACCTTCAAAAAACAACATTTGAACACACTCAAAACACCTTTGAACACCTTTGAACATTTCCAAACAACACTGAAACACTTCCAAAAACACCATTTGAGTACTCCCATATACACCACTGAATACTAAAACACCACTGAATACACTCAAAACACCACCAAAATCACCATAAACTAAGATCAACACCCACATCCCACAACACCCACAACACCCACAATTTTTTCTCGTTTTATCTAATTTCATCAGAAAGTCACAACACCCACACCCCCCATTTTTTTTCTCGTTTTAACCCTTTTAGTTCATTAAAGTTAATAAGGGGCCACACTACATCAGAAAAAGTCACAAAAACAACCCACTTATAACGTCTTTTCGGTATCTCTAGTTCGACAACAACACCCACATCCCACATCACCCACATCCCACATCCCCCACACACACACACACAGACACACACACACACATCCCTAACCTAGCCTAACCTAACCTAACTTATCCTAACCTAACCTAACCTAACCTAACCTAACCTAACCTAACCTAACTTATCCTAACCTAGCCTAACCTAACCTAACCTTACCTAAATTATCCTAACCTAACCTAACCTAGCCTAACCTAACCTAACTTAACCTAACCTAACCTAACCGAACCTACCCTAACCTAACCTTACCTAACCTAACCTAGCCTAACCTAACCTAACCTAACTTAACCTAACCCAACCTAACCTAACCTAACCTAGCCTAACCTAACTTAACCTAACCTAACCTAACCTACCCTAACCTAACCTAACCTAACCTATCTTAACCTTACCTAACCTAACCTAGCCGAACCTATCCTAACCTAACCTAAAATATATTGGAACACTTCCAAAATACATTAGAGTACTCCAGAATTACTTTGAACGACTCCATTTTTGGATATTTCCAAATTAGTTTTGAAAACTTTATCGTAAAATCGAACATTATTTTCTTGTTGGTAAAACACACTCAATGGTAGAAAAATTTACTCGATTTCCGAATAGAAGCACTGTCCTCGCTCTGAGAGACTCATTGTGGGTCACCCCAACACATGGTGTAATGCGCTTCACACCCAAGGTAGAACATAACACCTGCGTCAACTCAGGACAGACAGGCGCCATGTAATGCGGGTAACATCCAAGGTAGAAAATCATCTCTTTCCAGACCAACTGTCTATCCTAACCTAACCTAACCTAACCTAATTCCTAACCTAACCTAACCTCACCTAACCGAACCTAACCTAACTCCATCAATCACCTCTATCCTAACCTAACCTAACCTAACCTAACCCAACCTAACTCCATCAAACACCTCTATCCTAACCTAACCTAACCTATCCTAACCTAACCTAACTCCATCAAACACCTCGAATACTACCTAACTTAACCTAACCTAACCTTACCTAACCTCACCTAACCGAACCTAACCTAACCTATCCTAACCTAACCTAACCTAACCTAACCCAACCTAACTCCATCAAACACCTCTATCCTAACCTAACCTAACCTATCCTAACCTAACCTAACTCCATCAAACACCTCGAATACTACCTAACTTAACCTAACCTAACCTTACCTAACCTACCGTACCTAACCTAACCTAACCTAACCTATCCTAACCTGTCCCAACCTAACCTAACCTATCCTAACCTAACCTAACCTAACCTAACCTAACTTATCCTAAGCTAACCTAACCTAACTTATCCTAACCTAACCTATCCTAACCTAACCTAAACACTGACTAACTTTGAACCAACTCTGAACACCACTGATCTTCTTCAAAAAATGCTCTGCACATCATTTGAACACCTTCAAAAAAACACCATCAAACACCTCCGAATACTCCCAAAAAAACACTACTGATTACTACCAAATCACCACTGAATACTACCAATCACCGTCAAAATCACCAGAAACTAAGTTTAACATCACCATCTAACATCCTTTTTATAGAAATCCCCTCAAATCACTATATCCAAGAACTCCCTCCCCATTTGGCGCATAAAAAAAAAGCATGAACACAAACCTAATACGCAAACACTTAGTACATGATCACCATCAACTGAAAACATATCTTATACACACACATAATATAAGACAATCACCAACTACAATCACCCATGTTCACTTACCTCAAAATCACTAATATCACAGAAAACAATCATTTTTATAAACATTTCACACACACACACACACACAAAAAAAAAAATCATATTTGACAATATCTAAGCGCACTCACCTCACTACCACCAACACACGATGTCTCACCTCACAGGACCGACGAGCTCACCTCCAGTGACGTCACACTCCCATTGTGTTACTTGGTGGTTGGTAACATCACACCTAACCCCCCTTGTTTCAACCTGTTGTACCCTACATTATCTAAGAACACTATATCCAAGACGATTACCAGATTTTATGATCCCCAACACCAAGATCACAGAAAACACACATTTTTATAATTATTCACACAAAAATCACGATCACCAATTCCATATCATGTTTACCGTCATCTATCAACACTAATCACCAAGATCACCAAAAAATCTAAGATCATGCATCTCAAAACTACTATGATCACTGAAAACACTTATTTTTTAAACATTCGCACAAAAATAAGACATACACAAAAATACCACAACACTTTCCACCAACATCTATAACATAACATGAGCACTATAACATATCACTATCACAAAAAAAATAATACACAAACACCCACATATTATACATTTCAATTGGAAATTTAAGACATGAGACATACACACCAAATCTAAGACATTCACCTCCAACTAAGACATACACATCACCCCTAAAACTTCCTTCCTTATTCATTCCGTATATCTCCTAGAGCTGTTTTAACCCCGACGGATCCATCACGACGTAGGAGCCAGAGGAACCATCACCACTCCAACACCATACTACACTCTGGCTCCTATGTCGTGATGGATCCGTCGGGGTTAAAACAGCTCTAGGAGATATACGGAATGAATAAGGAAGGAAGTTTTAGGGGTGATGTGTATGTCTTAGTTGGAGGTGAATGTCTTAGATTTGGTGTGTATGTCTCATGTCTTAAATTTCCAATTGAAATGTATAATATGTGGGTGTTTGTGTATTATTTTTTTTGTGATAGTGATATGTTATAGTGCTCATGTTATGTTATAGATGTTGGTGGAAAGTGTTGTGGTATTTTTGTGTATGTCTTATTTTTGTGCGAATGTTTAAAAAATAAGTGTTTTCAGTGATCATAGTAGTTTTGAGATGCATGATCTTAGATTTTTTGGTGATCTTGGTGATTAGTGTTGATAGATGACGGTAAACATGATATGGAATTGGTGATCGTGATTTTTGTGTGAATAATTATAAAAATGTGTGTTTTCTGTGATCTTGGTGTTGGGGATCATAAAATCTGGTAATCGTCTTGGATATAGTGTTCTTAGATAATGTAGGGTACAACAGGTTGAAACAAGGGGGGTTAGGTGTGATGTTACCAACCACCAAGTAACACAATGGGAGTGTGACGTCACTGGAGGTGAGCTCGTCGGTCCTGTGAGGTGAGACATCGTGTGTTGGTGGTAGTGAGGTGAGTGCGCTTAGATATTGTCAAATATGATTTTTTTTTGTGTGTGTGTGTGTGTGTGTGTGAAATGTTTATAAAAATGATTGTTTTCTGTGATATTAGTGATTTTGAGGTAAGTGAACATGGGTGATTGTAGTTGGTGATTGTCTTATATTATGTGTGTGTATAAGATATGTTTTCAGTTGATGGTGATCATGTACTAAGTGTTTGCGTATTAGGTTTGTGTTCATGCTTTTTTTTTATGCGCCAAATGGGGAGGGAGTTCTTGGATATAGTGATTTGAGGGGATTTCTATAAAAAGGATGTTAGATGGTGATGTTAAACTTAGTTTCTGGTGATTTTGACGGTGATTGGTAGTATTCAGTGGTGATTTGGTAGTAATCAGTAGTGTTTTTTTGGGAGTATTCGGAGGTGTTTGATGGTGTTTTTTTGAAGGTGTTCAAATGATGTGCAGAGCATTTTTTGAAGAAGATCAGTGGTGTTCAGAGTTGGTTCAAAGTTAGTCAGTGTTTAGGTTAGGTTAGGATAGGTTAGGTTAGGATAAGTTAGGTTAGGTTAGCTTAGGATAAGTTAGGTTAGGTTAGGTTAGGTTAGGTTAGGATAGGTTAGGTTAGGTTGGGACAGGTTAGGATAGGTTAGGTTAGGTTAGGTTAGGTACGGTAGGTTAGGTAAGGTTAGGTTAGGTTAAGTTAGGTAGTATTCGAGGTGTTTGATGGAGTTAGGTTAGGTTAGGATAGGTTAGGTTAGGTTAGGATAGAGGTGTTTGATGGAGTTAGGTTGGGTTAGGTTAGGTTAGGTTAGGTTAGGATAGGTTAGGTTAGGTTCGGTTAGGTGAGGTTAGGTAAGGTTAGGTTAGGTTAAGTTAGGTAGTATTCGAGGTGTTTGATGGAGTTAGGTTAGGTTAGGATAGGTTAGGTTAGGTTAGGATAGAGGTGTTTGATGGAGTTAGGTTGGGTTAGGTTAGGTTAGGTTAGGTTAGGATAGAGGTGATTGATGGAGTTAGGTTAGGTTCGGTTAGGTGAGGTTAGGTTAGGTTAGGAATTAGGTTAGGTTAGGTTAGGTTAGGATAGACAGTTGGTCTGGAAAGAGATGATTTTCTACCTTGGATGTTACCCGCATTACATGGCGCCTGTCTGTCCTGAGTTGACGCAGGTGTTATGTTCTACCTTGGGTGTGAAGCGCATTACACCATGTGTTGGGGTGACCCACAATGAGTCTCTCAGAGCGAGGACAGTGCTTCTATTCGGAAATCGAGTAAATTTTTCTACCATTGAGTGTGTTTTACCAACAAGAAAATAATGTTCGATTTTACGATAAAGTTTTCAAAACTAATTTGGAAATATCCAAAAATGGAGTCGTTCAAAGTAATTCTGGAGTACTCTAATGTATTTTGGAAGTGTTCCAATATATTTTAGGTTAGGTTAGGATAGGTTCGGCTAGGTTAGGTTAGGTAAGGTTAAGATAGGTTAGGTTAGGTTAGGTTAGGGTAGGTTAGGTTAGGTTAGGTTAAGTTAGGTTAGGCTAGGTTAGGTTAGGTTAGGTTGGGTTAGGTTAAGTTAGGTTAGGTTAGGTTAGGCTAGGTTAGGTTAGGTAAGGTTAGGTTAGGGTAGGTTCGGTTAGGTTAGGTTAGGTTAAGTTAGGTTAGGTTAGGCTAGGTTAGGTTAGGTTAGGATAATTTAGGTAAGGTTAGGTTAGGTTAGGCTAGGTTAGGATAAGTTAGGTTAGGTTAGGTTAGGTTAGGTTAGGTTAGGTTAGGTTAGGATAAGTTAGGTTAGGTTAGGCTAGGTTAGGGATGTGTGTGTGTGTGTCTGTGTGTGTGTGTGTGGGGGATGTGGGATGTGGGTGATGTGGGATGTGGGTGTTGTTGTCGAACTAGAGATACCGAAAAGACGTTATAAGTGGGTTGTTTTTGTGACTTTTTCTGATGTAGTGTGGCCCCTTATTAACTTTAATGAACTAAAAGGGTTAAAACGAGAAAAAAAATGGGGGGTGTGGGTGTTGTGACTTTCTGATGAAATTAGATAAAACGAGAAAAAATTGTGGGTGTTGTGGGTGTTGTGGGATGTGGGTGTTGATCTTAGTTTATGGTGATTTTGGTGGTGTTTTGAGTGTATTCAGTGGTGTTTTAGTATTCAGTGGTGTATATGGGAGTACTCAAATGGTGTTTTTGGAAGTGTTTCAGTGTTGTTTGGAAATGTTCAAAGGTGTTCAAAGGTGTTTTGAGTGTGTTCAAATGTTGTTTTTTGAAGGTGATCAAGGGTGTTCAAGGGTGTTTTGAAGGTGTTCAAAGGTGTTTTGAGGTTATTCAAAGGTGTTTTGAGTGTGTTCAAATGATTATGAGAGTGTTTTGAATGTATTCAAAGGTGTTTTTGAAGGTGATCAAAGGTGTTTTGAAGGTGTTGAAGGGTGTTTTGAGTGTGTTCAAGGGTGTTTGAAGGTGTTGAAGGGTGTTTTGATTGAATTCAGCGGTGTTTTAGTAGTAATCAGTGGTGTAATAGGGAGTACTCAAATTGTGTTTTTTGGAAGTGTTTCAGTGTTGATTGGAAATGTTCAAAGGTGTTTTTGAAAGTGTTCAAGAGTGTTTTGAAGGTGTTCAAGGGTGTTTGAAGGTGTTGAAGGGTGTTTTGATTGAATTCAGCGGTGTTTTAGTAGTAATCAGTGGTGTAATTGGGAGTACTCAAATAGTGTTTTGGAAATGTTCATGGGTGTTCTGGGATGTGGGTGTTGTGGGTGTTGTTGTCGAACTAGAGATACCGAAAAAAAATGTTATAAGTGGGTTGTTGTTGGGACTTTTTCTGATGAAATTAGATAAAACGAGAAAAAATTGTGGGTGTTGTGGGTTGTGGGTGTTGTGGGATGTGGGTGTTGATCTTAGTTTATGGTGATTTTGGTGGTGTTTTGAGTGTATTCAGTGGTGTTTTAGTATTCAGTGGTGTATTTGGGAGTACTCAAATGGTGTTTTTGGAAGTGTTTCAGTGTTGTTTGGAAATGTTCAAAGGTGTTCAAAGGTGTTTTGAGTGTGTTCAAATGTTGTTTTTTGAAGGTGATCAAGGGTGTTCAAGGGTGTTTTGAAGGTGTTCAAAGGTGTTCAAAAGGTGTTTTGAGTGTGTTCAAATGATTATGAGAGTGTTTTGAATGTGTTCAAAGGTGTTTTGAAGGTGTTCAAAGGTGTTTTGAAGGTGTTGAAGGGTGTTTTGAGTGTGTTCAAGGGTGTTTGAAGGTGATGAAGGGTGTTTTGATTGAATTCAGCGGTGTTTTAGTAGTAATCAGTGGTGTAATTGGGAGTACTCAAATAGTGTTTTGGAAATGTTCAAAGGTGTTCAAAGGTGTTTTGAAGGTGTTCAAGGGTGTTTGAAGGTGTTGAAGGGTGTTTTGATTGAATTCAGCGGTGTTTTAGTAGTAATCAGTGGTGTAATTGGGAGTACTCAAATAGTGTTTTGGAAATGTTCAAAGGTGTTCAAAGGTGTTTTGAAGGTGTTGAAGGGTGTTTTGATTGAATTCAGCGGTGTTTTAGTAGTATTCAGTGGTGTAATTGGGAGTACTCAAATAGTGTTTTGGAAATGTTCAAAGGTGTTTTTTGAAGGTGTTCAAGAGTGTTTTGAAGGTGTTCAAGGGTGTTTGAAGGTGTTGAAGGGTGTTTTGATTGAATTCAGCGGTGTTTTAGTAGTAATCAGTGGTGTAATTGGGAGTACTCAAATAGTGTTTTTGGAAATGTTCAAAGGTGTTTTGAAGGTGATGAAGGGTGTTTTGATTGAATTCAGCAGTGTTTTAGTAGTATTCAGTGGTGTAATTGGGAGTACTCAAATTGTGTTTTTTGGAAGTGTTTCATGGTGATTTTGGTGGTGTTTTGAGTGTATTCAGTGGTGTTTTAGTATTCAGTGGTGTATTTGGGAGTACTCAAATGGTGTTTTTGGAAGTGTTTCAGTGTTGTTTGGAAATGTTCAAAGGTGTTCAAAGGTGTTTTGAGTGTGTTCAAATGTTGTTTTTTTTTGAAGGTGATCAAGGGTGTTTTGAGGTTATTCAAAGGTGTTTTTGAAGGTGTACAAATGATTATGAGAGTACTTATGAAGGTGTTCAAATGATGTGCAAGAGTACTTATGAAGGTGTTCTGGGAGTATTCAGAGGTGATTTTGGGGGTGTTCGAATGATGTTTTGGAGTATTTCAGTGTTGTTTGGAAATGTATAAAGGTATTTTTGTGAGTATTCAAATGATTAATGAGAGTGTTTTTGAAGATGATCAAAGTAAAAGTGCGTATTTAACTTCGTAATATGTAAAATTGTGAGTAGTGAATTTAACGAAAAGTGGATGTGGTGACTTTCTGATGCACTGTGTCCCCTTATTAACTTTAATGAACTAAAAGGGTTAAAACGAGAAAAAATTGGGGGTTATGAGTGAAAATTGTGAGGTGTTGGTTGGAGTGTGAGGGTTTGGGAGGGTGGGGGGGAGGTTACTTCGTGGGGAGTGACCTGAGATGAAATAGTTAAAAATGTCTAGACTTGTGTTGTAAAGAAATTGTGGGTATTAACGAAACAAAAATGTGACTTTCTGATGATGAAAATGTTTTCCCTATGATGTAGGTACTATATCCCCTTATTAACTTGAATGAACTAAAAGGGTCGTCATGATTCAGCCTGTGTGTGTGGGGGTCATCGCGTGACGTCACTGACCGCCGAGTAAACACATTAATGAGAGGAATACTGACGTCACACTTGTTTAGACCTGTAGTAAGCATGCACCATAGGAGGAGTTCATTTGAATGCTTACCCCCAGAGGGGGGAATCCAAAAAACCTTGATCCAAGGAGATGGAGTCTTGGTATTATCGAGAAATTTTGGGGTGGGAGTGAAAGTGAGAGGGGTACCCAAAAAATTTGATCCAAGGAGATGGAGTCTTGGTATTATCGAGAAATTTTGGGGTGGAGTGAAAGTGAGAGGGGTAATCCAAAAATTTGACCCAAGGAGATGGAGACTTTGATTTCGAGAAAAACTTGATCCGAGGAGATCATAAGAATTTCGAAACCCCCATAGGGGGGAATCCAAAACTTGTATTATCGAGAAATTTTGGGGTGGGAGTGAAAGTGAGAGGGGTACCCAAAAATTTGATCCAAGGAATTGGAGAAATTCAAAACCCTTGATCCAAGGAGATGGAGAATTTCGAAAACCCCCATAGGGGGGAATGCAAAAACTTGTAATATCGAGAAATTTTGGGATGGGGGTGAAAGTGGGAGGGGTAATCCAAAAATTTGATCCAAGGAGATGGAGAATTTCGAAAACCCCCATAGGGGGGAATGCAAAAACTTGTAATATCGAGAAATTTTGGGATGGGGGTGAAAGTGGGAGGGGTAATCCAAAAATTTGATCCAAGGAGATGGAGAATTTCGAAAACCCCATAGGGGGGATCCAAAAAAACTTGATCCGAGGAGATGGAGTCATGGTATTGTCGAGAAAATTTGGGGGTGAAAGGAGGGGTACCCAAAAAAAAACTTGATCCAAGGAGATGGAGAATTTGATTTCGAGAAATTGTTTGGGGATGGGGGTGAAAGGAGGGGTACCCAAAAAATTTGATCTGAGGAGATGGAGAATTTCGAAAAACCCCATAGGGGGGAATCCAAAAACCTTGATCCGAGGAGATGGAGAGCACAAGAAAATGAAATTCAAAAAAAAATCGAAAAAAATCGGAAAAAAATTCGAGGCGCGGGGGCGATTCGGATGACGCTGCAGAAGGCGCAGCAGAAGGCGCGGGCGGGGGTCGCGAAGGGCGCGCGGGCGGGGCGGGGCGCGCGGGCGGGCGCGCGGGCGGGCGCGCGGCGCGACGGCGGGGTCGCGAAGGGGGGGGGGGGTCGTGGGCGGGGGTATTGGTTGGGGGGTCAAGGGTGAGGTAGTCTCGAGGGCGAGGTCATGGTCAAAACCGGAAGTAACACCTAGGTGTGAAAAGGTGACCCTCCAGCTGCTGGTCCTAGACCGGATACACCGCCCAGTGGAAGGCCTAAACCGGAAGGAGCCTCCCTGTAGAAGGCCCTAAACCGGAAGGAGCCCCCCTGTAGAAAAGTTCACTACTTATATACATTATATATATATATATATATATATATATATTATATAATATATAATATATATATATATATATATATATATATATATATAATATATATATATATATATATATATATATATATATATATATATATATGGCAGGGAGAGTGAGGTTGGGAGGGAAGAATTGTAAGGGAAGGAGGCAGGGATAGTGAGGTAGGAAGGGGAGGATGGTAAGGGAGGGAGGCTGGGAGAGTGATGTAGGGAGGGAAGGATGGTAAGGGAGGTAGGCAGGGAGAGTGAGGTTGGGAGGGAAGAATTGTAAGGGAAGGAGGCAGGGATAGTGAGGTAGGAAGGGGAGGATGGTAAGGGAATTAGGCAGGGAGAGTGAGGTAGGGAGGGAAGGATTGTAAGGGAGGCTAGAACAATGAGGTTGGGAGGGAAGGAAGAAATTCGTGCTGATGAGGGAGAGGGACAGACACGAGAAAAACAAAGAGCGACTACAAAAGGATGGAGAGAGAAAGGGAGAGGAGGGATGAGGGAGAAAGTTAGAGGTGAGATGGAGGAAGAAAGGAGAGGCGGGATGGAGGGAGGTATCGTTGTCGAGATAGAGTAATGGAAAGGTAGAGATTACGAGGTCTCTTGTCTCACGGGGGAGGAGGGAAGAAGATGAGGTCAAAGGTCACCGGGGAGATGAGGTCGGCAGTTCGCCAATAACCCCCGTGTCAGTGTCAGCCAGGAGGGGCGGCCCCAACACAGCCGCTCTGACCTCTGACCTTCTCTCCTGCCGCCTCTATAGACATGTAAACCAGGTCAACCCTTGTGTCTCAGGGCCCAAGTTGTGACCTCGTTATTTTCTCTCGCCTTGTTCTCCACTACCTACTAATTTATAGCAAGGACAATAAAAATTAATAATGAAGGTAATTTATTCTCTCTCTCTCTCTCTCTCTCTCTCTCTCTCTCTCTCTCTCTCTCTCTCTCTCTCTCTCTCTCTCTCTCTCTCTCTCTCTCTCTCTCTCTCTCTCTCTCTCTCTCTCTCTCTCTCTCTATATATATATATATATATATATATGGCAGGCGAAACGTCTCGATAATAAATGTCCTTATATCACTTTTGTCCCCTCACATACGTTTTTCCATATACTTATTATTATTATTATTATTATTATTATTATTATTATTATTATTATTATTATTATTATTATTATTATTTATTATTATTATTATTATTATTTATTATTTTTATTATTATTATTATTATTATTATTATTATTATTATTATTATTATTATTATTATTATTATTATTATTATTATTATTATTATTATTATTATCATCATCAGCAGCATCATCATCATCACCATCTCGGGGAAGCGCTAAGCCTGGATGGTCACACAGCGCCTCGAGAATTTGAAGGGTACCTCTAAATGCTGAGATCAAGAGCCCTTCACTAGCATCAAGGAACTCAAATCCACGATAACTGATAACTAAATCCACGATAACTGATAACTAAATCCACGATAACTGGTAACTAAATCCACGATAACTGGTAACTAAATCCACGATAACTGATAACTAAATCCACGATAACTGATAACTAAATCCACGATAACTGGTAATGAAATCCACGATAACTGATAACTAAATCCACGATAACTGGTAACTAAATCCACGATAACTGATAACTAAATCCACGATAACTGGTAACTAAATCCACGATAACTGATAACTAAATCCACGATAACTGGTAACTAAATCCACGATAACTGATAACTAAATCCACGATAACTGATAACTAAATCCACGATAACTGGTAACTAAATCCACGATAACTGATAACTAAATCCACGATAACTGATAACTAAATCCACGATAACTGGTAACTAAATCCACGATAACTGATAACTAAATCCACGATAACTGATAACTAAATCCACGATAACTGATAACTAAATCCACGATAACTGGTAACGAAATCCACGATAACTGATAACAAAATCCACGATAACTGGTAACTAAATCCACGATAACTGATAACTAAATCCACGATAACTGAAAACTAAATCCATGATAACTGATGACTAAATCCACGATAACTGATAACTAAATCCACGATAACTGATAACTAAATCCACGATAACTGATAACTAAATCCACGATAACTGGTATCTAAATCCACAATAACCGATAACTATGTCGATTCTGAACTGGTTTAATAAGACATGTGAGTTGTACCATTAAAGCGTGTTCCACTTGCCGTTGAACTGTTCCTTTCGTGTTCAGCGTCGTGTATAATGGGATCCTGGTGAATGAAGGGACCGTTTAATCGGTCTCGCGCCTGGATGATTCGGTTAATCGGGTGCCTGCTTGTAAATCGGTCGGATAATATGTGACGTTCGGTTAAGCGGGGTCGTTGGTTAGTGTCATCCAGATATGATTCTTTTACTATTAACCGAAATTGTTGTGGTTATCAGAAAGATGGGATGAGCGAGGCGGATGGTGGTAGCAACATGGTAGGAAGGAAGGAAGGAAGGAAGGAAGGAAGGAAGGAAGGAAGGAAGGAAGGAAGGAAGGAAGGAAGGAAGGAAGGAAGGAATGAAGGAATGAAGGAAGGAAGGAAGGAAGGAAGGAAGGAAGGAAGGAAGGAATGAATGAATGAAGGAATGAAGGAATGAAGGAAGGAAGGAAAGAAGGATGGAAGTAAGGAAGGAAGGAAGGAAGGAAGGAAGGAAGGAAGGAAGGAAGGAAGGAAGGAAGGAAGGAAGGAAGGAAGGAAGGAAGGAAAGAAGAATGGAAGTAAGGAAGGAAGGGAGGAAGGAAGAAATGAAGGAAGGAAGGAAGGAAGGAAGGAAGGGAGGAAGGAAGGAAGAAAGAAAGAAAGAAAGGAAGGAAGGAAGGAAGGAAGGAAGGAAGAGAAGACAATCAGGAGAAAGTGAAGAGAAGGAAGAATGTAAAGAGAAAGTGAAAGTAAAGATGAATAGAAAATGAAGATGAAGAATAAGACACATGCAACATCTGGTGTATCTGTTTTTGTAGACGTTTCGCCGACCAGTGACTTTATCAGTATAATACAAGAACATCAACGCCAAGGCTGTGGGACTGATCACCTCATTTTTTTTGTATCCAGTTCTACAGTCTTCCCATTATGTCCTTGTATTTGTATTGATAAATCCAATGGAGGGCTAAACGTCTACAGATGAACGTACCCAGATATTGTGCATGTGTCTAATGCTTCAACTTGTCGGTATTATAAACCATACATGTACAGTAGCTGGAGATATTGCAAGTGTCGCATTTAAGATTTTTTCCACGACCCCGTTGATGTTATTATTAATGGAAAAGTCGTTTACTAATTATCACACTGAGGCATTCCATTTTCCTCTTGTGGCATTTTCCATTTGCATCGCATTTATCTTCATTACATCTCATTATCTGTGGCGCCTTCTGTCCCGTGGATATCCCTAGCACTCAACGAATCTATGAGCTGGAACAACTCAACACCTCTGGATGAGGTGTTTTCTCCCTACATTGTTTTGGTCAGAAATGTGACAATTCTGGCATTAATATATTCTTTCCATCGTTTCTTACTGAATGACACTTACCCGGGGTCGTATATCCCCCTCACTTCGTTTCATATTACATGCCACTACCCCCGGGGTCGTATTTGTAAGCAATTATACAGTGGATTAATGGAGAGACAGTCGTCAGGATGGATTAATGGAGAGACAGTTGTCAGGATAACAGTCATCAGGATGGATTAATGGAAAGACTGTCGTCAGGATAACAGTCGTCAGGATGGATTAACGGAGAGACAGTTGTCAGGATGGTACAACACACACAGGTAGTAACAAGGACAGTGACTATTGACAACCTGAGGAAAGTGGACGCTTATGCACTAGTTTAAAAGACACATTTTCTGATCACTTGATCACTTCAGAGTAAGCAGTTGAGATGACCAGCGTCCTAGGACCGAAACGTCTTCAATAAAGATGTATTGAGTGAATGCACCCGTGTAAATTACCATCCATATTCAGACTTGTATGTAAGAGAAAACCTTCGTTTGGGTGACGTTTCGCTCAAAGAAGTTATGTTATGTATCTTCATAATGCCAGACTGACAGCTGTGTACCTTTTCAACACTGCTACACTGACAGCACTGCGAATTCTAAGCACTGCTACGTCGTCAGTGTAAAGAGACAAGCACTACTACGTCGTCAGTGTAAACAGAAAAAAGCTTCTGCATCGTCAGTGTAAACAGTCAAACATTGCTACGTCGTCAGTGTAAACAGACAAACAGTGCTACGTCGTCACTGTAAACAAAACACTGCTGTATCGTCTATCGATATCGATATCGACTATTCAGCTGTATTTCTGATATCATCTTATCAGATGATATCAGAAATACAGCTGGAACAAGTGTAGAAGCCTTCAAGAGGAAACTGGACAAGTATCTTCACCAGATGCCAGATCAACCAGGCTGTGATGGATATGTTGGGCAGCGAGCCTCCAGCAGCAACAGCCTGGTTGACCAGGCAAGCACCAGACAAGCCTGGTCTATGGCCGGGCTCCGAGAGTAGTGAAACTCTTCAAAGGTATCAAGGGTATCGTAAATGTAAACAAACAGACAAGCACTGGTACGTCGTCAGTGTAAGCAAACAGACAAGCACTGGTATGTCGTCAGTGTAAACAAACAGACAAGCACTGGTATGTCGTCAGTGTAAACAAACAGACAAGCACTGGTATGTCGTCAGTGTAAACAAACAGACAAGCACTGGTATGTCGTCAGTGTAAACAAACAGACAAGCACTGGTATGTCGTCAGTGTAAACAAACAGACAAGCACTGGTATGTCGTCAGTGTAAACAAACAGACAAGCACTGGTATGTCGTCAGTGTAAACAAACAGACAAGCACTGGTATGTCGTCAGTGTAAACAAACAGACAAGCACTGGTATGTCGTCAGTGTAAACAAACAGACAAGCACTGGTATGTCGTCAGTGTAAACAAACAGACAAGCACTGGTATGTCGTCAGTGTAAACAAACAGACAAGCACTGGTATGTGTCAGTGTAAACAAACAGACAAGCACTGGTATGTCGTCAGTGTAAACAAACAGACAAGCACTGGTACGTCGTCAGTGTAAACAAACAGACAAGCACTGGTATGTCGTCAGTGTAAACAAACAGACAAGCTCTGGTATGTCGTCAGTGTAAACAAACAGACAAGCACTGGTATGTCGTCAGTGTAAACAAACAGACAAGCACTGGTATGTCGTCAGTGTAAACAAACAGACAAGCACTGGTATGTCGTCAGTGTAAACAAACAGACAAGCACTGGTATGTCGTCAGTGTAAACAAACAGACAAGCACTGGTATGTCGTCAGTGTAAACAAACAGACAAGCACTGGTATGTCGTCAGTGTAAACAAACAGACAAGCTCTGGTATGTCGTCAGTGTAAACAAACAGACAAGCACTGGTATGTCGTCAGTGTAAACAAACAGACAAGCACTGGTATGTCGTCAGTGTAAACAAACAGACAAGCTCTGGTATGTCGTCAGTGTAAACAAATGTGGTGGTGAATCTTTCAGTTGAGTTGGAAACTTGAAGCTGTTTACCCACAATTTTTCTTTTCTCACTCACTTGTTCATTATTTTTTTTTGTTCCCAGATTCACGTAACTCTTGTTTCACTCCGGCTTTGGTTACTTCACTCTGACTTTAGTTTATTCACTCTGGCTTTAGTTTATTCTTTGTTTTCTTCACTCTAGCTTTAGTTACTTCACTCTGGCTTTAGGTACTTCACTCTGGCTTTAGTTTATTCACTCTGGCTTTAGTTACGTCACTCTGGTTTTAGTTACTTCACTCTGGCTTTAGTTTATTCTTTGTTTTCTTCACTCTAGCTTTAATTTTCTTCACTCTGGCTTTAGTTACTTCACTCTGGCTTTAGTTTATTCACTCTGGCTTTAGTTACTTCACTCTGGCTTTAGTTTATTCACTCTGGCTTTAGTTACTTCACTCTGGCTTTAGTTACGTCACTCTGGTTTTAGTTACTTCACTCTGGCTTTAGTTTTCTTTACTCTGGCTTTAGCTACGTCACTCTGGTTTTAGTTACTTCACTCTAGATTTAGTTTTCTTCACTCTGGCTTTAGCTACGTCACTCTGGTTTTAGTTACTTCACTCTAGCTTTAGTTTTCTTCACTCTGGCTTTAGTTTATTCACTCTGGCTTTAGCTACGTCACTCTGGCTTTAGCTACGTCACTCTGGCTTTAGCTACGTCACTCTGGCTTTAGCTACGTCACTCTGGTTTTAGTTACTTCACTCTAGCTTTAGGTTATTCACGTTAGCTTTAGTTTATTCACTCTGGCTTCAACTTCAGCTGGTAAAAATTAACTTCATCTCGTTGAAATTTTGCAACAAAAATCAACAGCTGTTGTGTAAACTAGACCAATTTTGTTTGCAGGGGTCGAGTCTTGGCTCCTGGCTTCGAAAGCCTTATCGTACCTCTTCCTAAAGCCACGTAATGTATCTGACCTCTGCCACTCCATTCCCCAGTGTGCGTGCGTGCGCGCGCGCCTCTTTCTAACTCATTAAACGTTCTGCTTTATCAATAACAACTCGACAAGCCTAAAAACAAAATGTACACACAAAGTCACTCATTATTCCACGATTTAAAAAAAAAAATAATATTGCGAACAGTAGTAATGACAAATGAAACCCGGCTGGCAGTTTGCGCAGACTTTTTTTTTCATCTCTACACAAAGCCCCATTATGTCAACTTTGCAAAATTAATTAAACTCTCTCTTTCTCTCCTGCACCTGTGACATACACAAATGGGAGGCTTGCCAGATATTAACAGCACGTTCAGACGATGAGTGGAGCAGCCACACAACAGATTATTATTATTAATATTATTATTATTATTATTATTATTATTATTATTATTATTATTATTATTATTATTATTATTATTATTATTAGTAGTAGTAGTAGTAGTAGTAGTAGTAGTAGTAGTAGTAGTAGTAGTAGAAGTAGTAGCAGTAGTAGTAGTAGTAGTAGTAGTAGAAGTAGTAGTAGAAGTAGTAGTAGTAGTAGTAGTAGTAGTAGTAGTAGAAGTAGTAGTAGTAGTAGTAGTAGTAGTAGTAGTAGTAGTAGTAGTAGTAGTAGAAGTAGTAGTAGTATTAGTAGTAGTAGTAGTAGTAGTAGTAGTAGTAGTAGTAGTAGTAGTAGTAGTAGTAGTAGTAGTAGTAGTAGTAGTAGTAGTAGTAGCAGTATTGTCGCTGTTTTTATTATTATTATTATTATTATTATTATTATTATTATTATTATTATTATTATTATTATTATTATTATTATTATTATTTTTATTATTATTAGAAGTAGTATTACATCTGAGGAGAGTGAGGTAGTTTTAGTTTCCAGGAGTCAGAGTTGTTCACCCACATCACCACAGACCTCCCCACGAGGCATATTACAGTGTTAGCCTGAAAGGGATTGCTGGTATAGTTGATTAGAGTAGAATTAAAACTGAATCCTTCCGCAGTGTGTGGCAGCTGAATGGAAAAGATGGGAAGGAATTAGGGTGAAGATTGGGAGGAGATAGCTAGAGGATAGAGAGGGGATGGCTAGAAGGTTTGAGATGGGGGAGTGAGGAAGGAATGGGGTAGGGATGGAGAGGGTTTGTGAAGGGTTAGTTAAAACCAACTGATATTGGTCGGTTATGTATATATACTTTGGCAGATTCTGTATATATACTTTGTAAGTATACATTAGCTCTCAAAAAGTGGCAAAAATAAACATGTAATATCACATTATTTGCTCTTGCTGTGTGTAATCAGAGAAATTTCCGAGTAAAGACTTTGAGCTGATGGTTAGGTAAACCCAGACGGTATCTTTCATTGGTATTAATCTGATAACTTTTTGTCTCATAGTTACTTTTCATTTCCAGCCTCCTGTCCCTTTTCTTAAAAACTGTGACTATGTTTGCTGTCTTCCACACCTTCACCAGTTTCTGCTAGTGGGAGGTACTGTACTCCAGCTCCCTCTTTCAAAACCTCCAAATAGTTATTATCTGGCCTCATGGCGTTCCAGGTATTTCACTCGTTAGTTTTTTCTTACCTCTACTCATGTTGTCATGTTGTG
>NC_091327.1:20289866-20404206 GCF_038502225.1 Cherax quadricarinatus | reverse complement strand
AAAAAAATTCGGGAAACGTTAGCTGGACTCGAGTCCGGGAAATTGGAAGATACAGTGCCTGCACTTAAAGGAGGGTTTGGGATATTGGCGGTTTGGAGGGATGTCTAAGCTGTCATATCTGGCGCCTCTCCAAAGACAGTGATTATGCATGAGTGATGGTGATACTGTTGAATGATGAAAGTTTTCTTTCTTTTGGGTCACCCTGCTTCTGTAGGAAACGGCTGATGTATTAAAAATGTATGTATTCGTGCGAATAGGTAAAACATTCCATTTAGTACAGTACAGTACATTCTGAGAAAAGGAGATTTATTGTGTTCTTGAACACCAATCAGTGCCAGAGGGTCAATACTGTGTATCCTGTAAGCCAAATAATGTAATCTGTTTTTGTTGTAGGTTTAGTTTTGTTTCAGGTTTCACATGGTATACTGTCTTCTGGTTTTTCTCATTGTATATTTATTTATATTACATCTTGAGTGTGCTAGAACTTAATTGTTTCAGTTGGACATTCTTGAAGCAGAAAGGAAAGTGTGTCTGTTATTGTCTCTGAGTGGTCTCTCTGAAGGGAACTGAAGGTGTTCCTACGTGATCCCCATAGAACCAAAATTGTCAAGCAAAGCTCCCACCACACCTTAAACAGATTCAGAAGAAGTTAAAAGAGGATATCCAAGAAGCAGGTTTGTGTAACAGCAATGTATCAAGAGTACAGTAATTATATGTAAGTACAGTAATACATTTGCATCCTCTTCAGGTGAGTGCCTCCTTGGCCAATTTACATAAAAATGGCAACAATAATGTAAATTATAATGGCATTGTTAAGTATGATTCATAAGACATTTTCAGATTGGTTTGTCATGTATTAAAAGAAGGTTGTTTATTAAATATCACTTGCAAAATGAGAAAACTGTGCTAAGGGCTTAAACTTTTTTTTTTTTCTGTGCATATTGCAGTACACTTTATAATCTCTGTAATCTATACACTGTTCTATATAGGAATGTTGATTAGTGTATAGTTTAGATGTCCTTTGTTATAGCTTTGATTTTCATATTTTTATTCAGATCCCTTTTGGTTATATCTCGTCTGTACCTTTTTAACCCTTTGACTGTCGTTTTTTTTCTCTGTGCATATTGCAGTACACTTTATAATCTCTGTAATCTATACACTGTTCTATATAGGAATGTTGATTAGTGTATAGTTTAGATGTCCTTTGTTATAGCTTTGATTGTCACATTTTTATTCAGATCCCTTTTGGTTATGTCTCGTCTGTACCTTTTAACCTTTGATAGTCAGCGCGATATATATCGTCTTACGAGGTACCGTGTTTGGACGTATATATACTCATAAATTCTAGCGGCTTCAAATCAAGCAGGAGAAAGCTGGTAGGCCCACATGTGAGAGAATGGGTCTGTGTGGTCAGTGTGCACCATATAAAAATCCTGGAGCACGAGTGCATAATGAAAAAAAACTCCGACGTTTTTTAATTAAAATGCCGACTTTGTGGTCTATTTTCGTATAGTATTTATGGTTGTATTCTCATTTTCTTGGTCTCATTTGATAGAATGGAAAACATATTACAGAAGTAGAGGTGATTTTGATTGATTTTACTATAAAAACCTGGAAATGGAGCTCAAAATAGGAAAATGTTTGATTTTTGCCAATGTCTCAAAAGTAAACAAATGATGTCATTGTCCAATAAATGTCCAACTAGCCATTCTAATATGCAGTCATGAATGGGTTGATGTTATTTATACAATTATTACAGTATTGTAGTAGTCTGCATAATAGTAAGTCTTCTATTTTTGTTTGAATAAAATTCAAAATAGAAAGCAAGAGTAATATCAGAGGGACCTGGAAACATGACTGATGAACGATGAAAATGTTATTTTAGAGCCAGAATGTCTGCATTGTTCATTCTGGACCTTATTTTGAAATTGTCATATTTTTAGTTTTCTGAAATTGGCCAAATTGCAAATTTCTGACCACATTATTGGGTAGTTGAAATTGGTAAACGGGCAGTTTTTTGTACTCAATCGATAGAAAAATGGAGTTCTAAAGAAATAGCTATGAGTTTGGTCGACTGGAACAATGGAATTAGCTGAAAATAGGCTCAAAGTGGGTAAATCGCGATTTGTAAATATCCTGAGGTCGCTTAACGCGAGAGCATAATTCTGTCAGTTTTCCATCAAATTTCGTTTTTTGTGTCATTACAATCGGGAAAAGATTCTCTATCATTTCATAAGAAAAATAATTTTTTTTTTAAATTTTGACACCAGGAGACACCTCAGAATTGGGGTTGCGACAGTCAAAGGTTAATTTGAATCACATTGGCATTGTGCCTTTCATTGTTAATTTTCAAATTCATGTAGTCCACTGGTGGGTGTTTTCATAACTGTATTTTTATTTCTTAGTACCTTCATAAACCAGGCTTCTGCCATGGTAGGACTAATGTTTAGTTCTGATCATTTTGTCTATATTAACCTCTGTAATTTAACTGCAAAATAGATTGACTGATGTAGGTGAAATTTGGTAGGAATGTTGGGTTAGTGGCAAGAAGTGTATTTTCAGAATTTGATGGATATACTGTAAGCCTTTTATTAAGCTCCTCATATAGTTTGATTTTTGTAAACATGATTGAAAAGTACATCAGAATTAAATAGCTCATGAAAAAGCCTTTGAGGTACATGCCAGTCAGTTTCAGTTGCACACTTCAGTTTCATTTACAAAAAAATCACACTTTAGAAGATAGCTTTTTATGAGAGCTTACTGTACATTCAGAACCAGCTATCATAGTTGTGGTTATGAAGGGAAGGATATATTTTACCTGTGAACAATTTTCATACTTCATCTGATAAGGTCTTCCACTTGCAGTTTGAAGTAGAATATCATTCCTTCTTCAACACAATGAGCAAGCAAAGATCTGCAGCTTATTACTCTGTAGTAATATTGCTTGCTGATACCTTTTATAGGATTTTGCTTGCCAGTTAGGATAAAGTCAGTATCTTGATAAATTCTGTAAAAGTTCACATCAGATTTTAAACTGAACTTTATGGGTTGGCATGTATCATTTTTGAATAATATTTATTTGTATATTTTTATGAATTTAGTTTCTAGTTTTAGAGTTCTACTGCATAATAGAGTATATCAGTTAAATGACTGTGCAATAGTAGATTGACTGGGTAAAGTCCAAGAACAAGATTATATTGATTTTTGATAGATTTGTTGTAAATTGAAAGAGCTGAGGATTTATAAAGATGAAATAGAGAAATTTGCAAACAAATTATTGATGTCCAAGTGGAATATACATATGGAGTTGGATTAGAATTTGTGCCAGAATTAGCTTTTCAAGAATATCACAAATATTCTTCATGGTAAATAACCACAAATGATGAAGGGAAATCAGAGTGCTGAGAGTTTTTTTTTTTTTTTTAACAAGTTGGCTGTCTCCACCGAATCAGGGTGACCCAAAAGAAAGAAAATCCCCAAAAAGAAAATACTTTCACCATCATTCAACACTTTCACCTCACTCACACAGTCACTGTTTTGTAGAGGTGCTTAGAATACAACAGTTTAGAAGCATATACGTATAAAGATACACAACATATCCTCCAAACTGCCAATATCCCAAATCCCTCCTTTAAAGTGCAGGCATTGTACTTCCCATTTCAGGACTCAAGTCTGGCTATATAAAAATAACTGGTTTCCTGAATCCCTTCACTAAATATTACCCAGCTCACACTCCATAAAACATTCTTGCCATCACCAAGCAAATGCTGACAAACTTTATTTTGATTAAAGAATCATCTTTTATCTTCTAGGCATTTAATAGTGTTTATTTCATAGAACACTCATCACCCACTTAGTGACCATGATTCATTCCAGATAAATCTCACATTTTACAATAAGTAAATCCATTTTTTTTTTTGTATGTCCATTTTGTAATCAGAGATGCAATCAGGAAAAATTTCTTGTACTTTTCCTATTTAAGTGCTGTACTTTATTTTAATAATGAAATTAACATTATTCATAGAATGATTGGTTACCATCTTGCACTGGTAACTTGGCAAGGTGTAATAAAGTTTGGTGCTATTGTAGAGCATATTGGTGGAGGAAGGAAGTAGTTTAGACAAAAGAATTGAGAGAGACAGGATAAGAGACAAGAGAAGTTAATACTGAGTGTACTTATCTATTTGTACTCAACTATACTTGCCTAAATGTGATTGCAGGGTTGAGTCTTAGCCCTGCCTCTTGACTTGTCACCTGCCAGATTTGCTTTCTCCTAGCTTTGTGACCCTTATCATACCTGCACTTAAAACTGTGTATAAAGTCTGCCTCTACCACCTCTTTTCAAATTCATTTCACTTCCAGACCACTGAGACTGAAGAAATTCCTCCAAACATCTCTCTGAATCATCTGTGTCTTTAACTTCCGGCTGTGTTCCCAAATACCCATCTTTGCCTCTAAAAGAGCCTCTCCTGTCTATTCCTCTGAGTATTTTGTATGTTATCATGTCTCCCTGGTCCTTCTGTCCTCCAAGGTGGTTAGATTCAAATTCTGTACCTTCTCTTCATAGCTCATACTTCTTAGCTCTGGACTAGTCTCATTACATATTTTCTGCCTCCACTTTCTTAACATTCTTCCTCATTTGTGGATTCCAAACTGTGTGAATAATTGGCTGCACAGACAGGATTCATACACCCGCACTTTACTGCAAATTTTTAATGTTTCTAATTATGGTATTCATTGTGGATTTAGATCATTTAACAAGTTTTAGAATGTTACCTAATAGCTAACTTGAATAAAAATATGTACTTCTGTATATTAAGTGATGCTCATCCTCTTAGCTCTCACACCACTATAATCCTTACCCTTTGGAACTCCTGTTAGCTCTGGTAAAATGTGCAGTGTGTGCTGAATCTCTCACTGGCCCCAAATATTAGCAATATCTGCTTAGTGGAACAGACTCCTGTCTCACTCACTGCAAACTGATACTAGGGTCACTAAATGGAGTGCTGGCAATTGCTAAATTAATTTCTTTCTTAATGTATCCTTTGCCGCTAGGTGAAATTACATTAGGAATGATTTAGAAGTGTATAAGAAGGATTATTTAGAAAAGATTATGTTACTGTATTGTATAATGAAAGTATAATTGATGTGGTTTACCCATTACATTTCAAAATATTTTTTTCCTTATTTTTCAGAATGTGAAGAAATGATTACTTTGAGAACACATGTTAAATCTCTCACAACACAGTTAGAAGAGTCAGAGAAAACCTGGAGAAGAGAGAGAAATGCATTTATACAAGATAGATCACTCTCAACTTCTGAAAGTAAGGCACAAGCAGCCAAGGATGAAGCACACATTAAACTGCTTACTGCTAGGTATATTAATATAAGAAAATATAATTTATGTTTTATTCACGTTTTAGATTTTCATATATTTTCTCTGGGTTTATGTGCCCTTGTGAGTTACAGAAACTATGCCATATTTGCTCATTTCCACTTGTCTGCTTATCTCTAATGTTATGCAAGGTCTTGAGCTTATATGTTTATTTCCTGATGTGTATTACGATATAGTCTCTCAGTGTTGTAATGTCTTAAAGGATTTATAAATTCCACAGAGGTGCCTTTAATAATGTACCAGTTAGCATATTTTAGTAATTTATAGAATTCATCAGGCCTTTTTTTTTTTATTATTATGAATTGCCAATTTTATCGTTATTCTACTCTTTCTCTCATAGACTGGAAGAAGCTCAGCGCTTCTGAGCAATCAGTTAAGGATACATTAAACAAAAATGCTGAGGTTCAAGCATTAGAGGTTACTTGGTTGGCTGAACGAGATCATCTGCTGTCTGTTTTAGCAACAGTACAAGAAAATATTCCGTTGGTGTCTGAGATGCAGGTAAGATCCTGACTAGCTTATTTGGAAATTATCTGCAATGACAGAATAATTATTAAGGACAGGGTTGTAGGACAGATGTCGAGACTTCTCTGGTAGGCACTAGTGTAGAAAAAGTAAAATGGGTGTCTGGTATCACTGCTGTCTTCCTGTTTCCACATACTACTGTGCCTTGGTGGTCTACTCCAGTTTTTAATTCTCTCATTTTATCCACTGAAGGCAGTTCATTTTATGATAAAAACAGAACAGCTGGAATTTGAGTCCATGGCAAGCAGGTCTTAAAATTCACAGGCCAGTGAATGAGGTATTGCTAACTTCATGAATTCTTCCCAAGCATGTTGGCTGGGGTTTTCCATGCTGAAGCAGCAGCTGTGGGGACTAAGCACTGCCTTGCATGGAGATTGATATAACCAACACTTTCTCTTACCTTAAGTTGAGCTTTTTTGAACTATGACTCTTCAGTGTACAACTTTTTTTTTTTTTTTTTTTTTTTGTGGTGAGTGGAATGAGATAACATATAAGGCCAGGAATAATGTCACTGAATCAGTTGGCTCATCATGTTTTGACTAGGCCAAGTGGGTATTTGTGGATGTTCACAATTGCAGTTTTGTGGGCACTGCTAGACCTTCTAATGGCTGCCATATCCTCTATTACCTCTGGAGTTGTTTGTATATTTAGTGCCATTCCTTTTTCGGGGTCTTGTTAGGTTATGGATAGTGTTAATTTTTTTTTCATTTATAGTTGCATTTCTAGTGGAACTCCTGCAAGTGTTGCTGGATCAGCCAGTTATGATGACTGTGTAACTCTGGTAGCAACAGCCTGAATGTTAAGGTGTTCAACAGGAAAATCTGGCCTCATGCCAGACTGTGAGATTAGAATTCTCAAAACTTGTCTCAATAATTAGAGTAATACAGTTGAACCTCAACTTCGAGTACCCCAACATATGAGTTTTTCGAGTTACAGGCTGTTGCTCAGTCAATTTTTGCTCTGAGTTACAAGCCAAAATCGAGTTACGAGCCAGCTTGAGAATGCCACCACTAGTTGTCGCAGCTAATGCCACGACATCTGCTCAGCAGTGCACGTGTTACCTCACCGTGGTAGCATTTCTGTGTTGCACTTATGCTTTTGTGCAGTTATTTTGCCAAATATATTTTTCTACCCATGGGTCCAAAGAAAGTAAGGCAAAGGACAGTGCTGAGAAGAAAAGATGATGTCCATTGAATTAAAGAATGAAATCATAGATGAACACGAGTGAGATGTGCGTGGTTGTGACTTGGCCAGGCAGTACCAGCATAGTACTTCTATGTTGTGTACAATACTAAAGCAGGAGGAGTCAGTAAAGGCTATAGCACCAGCCAGGCAATTAAGTGTAGCATTAAGAGTGTAGCAATTAAGTTCAGTGATAATTTGCAGCATTAAGAGGGTAGCAGTTAAGTTCAGCAGTAAAGTGTAGCATTAAGAGTGTAGCAAGTAGCCTATCTTCTCCACCCTCCACCTCCACCCTCCACCTCCACCTCCACCACCACCCCCACCCTCCACCTCCACCAGCATCTGTTCTCCAAGGTAAATACATACACTTTATAAAACCAGTTTATTTCTTTACATTCTCTATTATGTTTAATTATGTTTTTATACAATATTTCTTATTTATAAATACATTGTTTCAGTGTTTTCTCAGGAAACTAGTGATCTAGGTAGCAGTCTCACACACCTGTTTTCAGAAGGAAGAATGAGAAGATATGGTCAGAGAGGAGGAGTGGTTTCCACCACTTGTCACAAATGACAAGTCTTATTCATTCTATATATATCAAGTTTCATGTTATTTATATTGTCATTATGTCACATTGACCAATTGCATAGATAAATGTTGTAGAGTTAATACTAGCATTATATTGGAAGTATTTTCTCCTGCCTCCCGAGAGGTAGTGGAATTCCTCAGCTAACTGATTAGCTAATTAGTTTCATTTATTTCCAATGAGGAAAATTGATTTGATATAATGCAGTTGAGTTAAGAGCCAGGTCACTGAATGATTAAACTTGTGTTAAGGTACACTGTATTTAAAGAAATATGACTTAGAACTAGTTTAAAACCAAAAGGTAAAGCTATGAATGTTCTGAAAAAAGGGTTCAGCACTTCCTGCACACCATGCATTTTTTGCCCATCAGTATTAATTTGTGATTGAAAATAAATTTAGAAGAAACTCTGCAAAAATGTGCTGCACTACAACACCGGTAACCATTTTTTCTTTTATGTTGGATCTATAAGAAATAAATTTAAGTAATTTTAATAGATGCTAGTTTTTTGATGTTTGTTCATTTCTAGTTAATTTGTATGCACTCTTTCAATGAACCTCCTGTAGACTGTAGATAGCATTTACAAACACATGCCCAAAGGTAGAGATCAGACAAAGCACATTATACGCAGCCCATAATAATGTGAATGATGCTTAATTACTCAGGCTAATCACTATTGAAACACCACCAGATGTAAGACCATGTGAAATAGCTTTGCCTTTTGACCAAGGACCCTGGTATAATCAAGACACTTTCCTATCAAAAGGATTAAAAATTGCGATGATAGTATAATAATTTAATCCTTGAAAATAAAGCTCAAAGCAATAATTAGTGGCTAATTGTCAGGTACAAAGGTTTACTTATAGTGTACTTTACAAAACAGTCACTTGTTCAGAATAATTGAGGAAGTTGGTCCTTCCTTAGGTATTTGTAACATACTTGCAGAAGATGATAATCTAGAAATAAGACACATCCTGGTAGAAAACAGTCACAATCTGTATTTTAAATGATCAAATAAGACAGCAAATTAAAACATTTTAGTCTAGTAAGATTTTTTTGTTAATAAGTTACGTCTCCACTGGAGCATCGTGACCCAAAAGAAAGGAAATCTCTAAAAGAAAAAATACTTCATCATTCAACACTTTCACCACTCATACATACTGTTTTTGGCAGAGGCACCAGGATAACAGTTTAGAAGCATATATAAAGATATACTATATCCTCCAAACCGCTACTATATCAAATTCTCTTAGTGCAGGTATTTATCAATTTCAGCATATAGTTCACTATATAAAAATGCTTTGCTTCTTCTCTAATCTTCACCAAATATTACCTACCACACTCCAACAGCTCATCAGATCCCAAACCATTCATCTCCATTCACCTTATCTAACACGCCATGCACGCTTGCTGGAAGTCCAAGCCCATCTCCTCTACAAACCTCCTCACCTACTCCTCCACCTTCAAGGATGACCTCACCCCAAATTCTTCCCCAAGATTTATGCTCTCCATGTCATTCTATTTTGATCCTTTTTCAAAATGACCAAACCACTCTCAACAACCCCCTCTTCAGCCCTCTGACTAATAGCCTTGTTAACCCACACTCCTGATTTCCACACTAAAAATTCTCTCTTATAATATTTATTACCTGACACTTGCTCCTCTTAGACAGTATCTCCACTGCCTCCACTGCCTCTCACCCATATAAGAGTGTTATACTACTATACTTTCACATTCCCTTCTTTTGCCTCCTACAGATAATGCTTGCCCCACATATACCATAATGCACTAATCACCTTTTTCCTCATCACCTTAAGGATTAACCCTGTCCTTCATAACCCATCAGAAGGACATGTCAACTCTCAAATGTCTGAAACACCACCTCCTGTATACTCCTTCCTCTCCAATGATATCCACTGCGCTTTAAACCATTTCTATTTGCCCTCTAATACTTCACTCTTATCTATGTCTGTTTTCAACTTTCTAAATCTTTATAAACCTCTCCCCAAACTCAGCATATAGCGTAGTATAATATATAAAAAATTTCTCTCCAGGTTATTGATAGATCTGGAAGCTTACACTGATCTTTTCTGAATAATGAACTACATTAATGAAGTGAGATCTACGAAGAGAGAATGAATTATTGCCAGTATGGACGCGACAATATTTCTCTTTTGTTGTTGTTTAATATATAAATTTGTTCTAAATTTTTATTGTTTAAGAAATTCCAGCTATTATAAATAGATGGCTCTTATTACTTCAGAAATATTATGATACTATTCATGTATTAGAATGTACGACTATAATTTTTCATTTTTTCCATTTTGCTTTCTGTTACATTCTTAACAATGCAATATTTATAGACTATTTAGTATCTCTGTGCATCTGTGCATTGCCTTCATATCCATATATAAATTGTCTAATCTGAATGAAAGAAATAACACTACAACACTTATTACTTTTTATTACATCCAGATACAACAAGAGACCCTAAATGTATTATGCACTGTCCTTTCATGTTATATTGTAGGTATCAGGCATGCCTCTACCTTTCTTACTGTATAATCTATTTGTCTATCTTTTATTTCTATTGTATCATTTTCTGAAGATTGCGCCCCAAAATATTAGAAAACTTTAGATAGGTATTTAGGTAGTTTTATTATCTGTTGCTAGACTTACAAAAATATTTGGTGAAAGTGGTACTATGTAATGAGCAAAAAGGACTCAGGGGCAGATTATATATAAACATCAAAACTTGGTATATATTTTTATTTCACAAAATCATTAACATTTTTTCTGTATAAGGTTTTTTGTATTTCATCATGTTACCTAAAATAAACAAAACCGATGAACATTTATTGGAACATGGATATTTGCATTTGCTGCAGCTGAGAAATTCATTATATGTTTCTGTGTCTGTCCTGTCGCTGTATCTCATAGTAAATTACATAATTGCTTTGTGTGCCACTTCAGTTTTTCTATAAATCTGTGTGTTCTTCGCTGTCTTCTTCTGTAGCAATTTAGCAACAATGATTATATACACATGTTCACTTAAGTAACATAATGGCCATTTTCACTGAGGCAGGTGGCTCAAAAGAAAGAAAGCCATCATCATTCAGTACCACCATCACTCATACACAGAATACCGTCTCGGCAGAGGTGCTCAGCTATACTATTTATTCTCATTCATCACATCACATTTCACTTGCACACATCTCTAATATATTACACTTAGATTTACTTAATGTTTCTGCTCATCCCATAATGTGTCTACACTTACTAAAGCATTTTTTGCTTATAGAATTTACTTTAAAATATTTACTGTATTCATACTTTTTACATAAACAAAATTTATAGTTACATGTTGCTACTTAATAGAATCTTTCTTTTTAACATCTCAGTCGTATCTCAATTGGAGTGAAGTGGAAAATGGCAAGGAAAACGAAAGTTTCTTCTATTTTTTTCAAATGTACCAAACTGGCCATCCCACTGAGGCAGGTACCCAAATGAAAACGACAGTTTCTCTTTAAATTTAGTATTCAGAGTACGGGAGTATGTAAGCATATTTCTGCTCTGCATTTTAGTCGCCTCTACAACATGCATGGCTTAATGGAGGAAGAATTTGTTCCACTTCCCATGAAGTAAGAGGAAATAAACAAAAATAAAATAAATAAAGAAAATAGAGGAAGAAAACCTAGAGGGTGTATATATGCTTGTACATGTATGTAGTGTGACCCTAAGTGTAAGTGTAGGAAGTAGTAAGATGTGAATGAAATCTTGCATGTATGAGATAGAATTAGTGTACTGACGCTGGTAAATCCCACTCAATTACAGGCTTCCGATTCATTAATTTCATATTGGCAGCATTTGGGCAGTACCTCCCAAGTGGTTGTCTACCAACCTATTACCTAGGGACTAATAGAATATCTGCAGAAAATATGAATTACAGCCAAAACCTGGTAGATTTGGGTAGCGTTACTTGTCACAGACAGACTGTTGTTTAAGTTAGCTAATTAAAAATTTTTACCTGCATTAACATGTTCTTTCCATCAATTCTTTGAATTTTCTTAGCGTGAAGCAGTTGAGGCAGAAGAACTACGAGCAATGCATGACCCCAAAGTGCCAACAGATTGAACAAAAGATGTGCAAATTAAGTAGAACAGAAGGAAGCTGCAGAGCAAATGTTTCAGCAAGGTTTTATTATTATTTGCATTTCTGCTTTGATATCTACTAGCATCAGGACTAAATCAAGTGACAAAAATTTTAGCAATTTTCTTATATTTAATTTATAAACATTTTTCCTTTGTGTTTATTTTTCAGACAACTGTTTAGTAAAGTTTACAAGAGGCTTACAAATGCCAAGATATTGGATATATTTTGAGTATATCTGATATATCTGATTGTTATTTAGCAAAGATAGAAGTTGGTATATGTCTGTCAGTAAAGAGTATGAAAGTAAACAAAAGGATGGCAGTGATAGATATACAGATAATACTTGGGAAAAAGGTAGCAACAGCAAAAGAAAGTTGTGTGAGGAGAAGTTGAAGATGTATTTTTAGAATATATGAACTAGTGCTAAGTGCAGCAGATGGTATGTGAAACAGAGACAGTGAGTGTAATAAAAGGGAATGATGGATGAAATAAGAAGACAACAAGAGGGAAGCAAAGATATATATGAAAGATTATTATGTAAGATTGTAATAGAAAAGGCAGAGCATATACAGAAAACATTAAGAGAAAGACAAGTGCTAGCATGAAGGAAAAGATTATTTGAAATATGAAAGTTTGATATTGGCCAAGATAAAAAAATGATAGCTGCAAGAGGTAAAGGAACAAAAAATATGAGGTGATGCTTAAAATGGTGAGTATTTATCGTCAAATTTGCTGAGATTAAAGAACTTTGATGAAAGGTAAATTATAGTGATAAAAGTCTGTAAAATAAATGGACTTATAGTTAGTTATGAATGAAAGTGAAGAGATGTTAGTACATCCAGAGGTGGAAGTGTTAAGAGATTTGAGAAATATTTTGGTGATGAGTGAACGTAATGATGATGAATGAGAGGTGGTCATTCCAAGCTTGACAAGAAGGAATAGGCACTGTTAGATGTAATGAGGAAAGAGGAGGCATGAGCATTTTTTCCTGGGGTCACTTTAACATGCTGGAATGGATGATATGTTAAGAAATTTTCAGCTAAGAAAATGTAGCTTATCACTAATAAGTTTTAAAATTGTTAAAGATGGTTGGTATAGATTTTATTGTTTGGTTGCACTTTATATAATTTTGAGAAGGGATCACCAGAGAAGAGTCAGGACTAAGTATATAGCAAGGTAGAGTTAGAGGACTTGACAGAGAGAGAGAGAATGGGAGAAAGAAAGAGGAAGGCTTTGTATGATTGTTATATAAAATTACATAAAATTTGTATGATTACAGAGAGTAGATTACTTCATGCCTCTTTTGAGGGCATGGTTATTTGGAGAGTGAAGACCAGTGTAAAATCTCCCCTTTGATTGTTGTAGTACAATACACCTTTGTTTTCAGGTGAACTAAATCAAAAACCTCCAACAACAGAAATGCTGAAGCAAGACATCAAATCAAGAGTTGCATTTGAGAACAGATGGTGTTTCCAGAGTGATATTCAACACAAAGAATGATGAAACTGATAATCATCAGTTGTATATAATGCTAGTGGTAATGATAAATTATATATTGTATAAACATGATCAAACACACATTCCTTACTTGAGTATATGTATATAAATATGTCCTGTGATATCCTCTGTTGGCAGCTTGTGGAATATTACAGTATGTTTAAATTCCTTTACCTTCTTTTTCTGTATTCTCACACATTTTCCTGCGTACATTTTCTTTTTCATGTATTCATTCTTTTATAGTTAAAGGTCATAGCAAATCTCTGATAGTTAATATTAATTATTTTTTTAACTTCTGATTTTTTGCTTCCAGTGTTTCTCTATACCTTGTTTTTAAATGTTTTTTCCTTGTTTCCTTTCCTATCCTGTATTTCTATTTCTTAATGTTGGAAAGTCATAGTACAGGTCAAACAAAAAAAATTAATAGTTGCTTCATTTTCAGCACTGCAACTGTAAAAATGTTGATGGTATGTATAATATAGATAAAAAAATCAAAGGCATAAATCTGTGAGGGTAGAAGTGTCCTTAAACTGGTCACAGATGTGTTACCTAAATATATAAAAACTTAGCTATTTAATTAAGGGAATGTGAGTGGTTCATGCTGATTGACAGATGGAATGTGAATGGAGAAGTGTCTTATGAAGTTATTCACAAAAACAAAGTAGCCAGATGTATTTTGGAGGCTAGCAAGGAGAATGCTTAAACTCTGGAAACTTTGGTGTGGATGTTGCAGTTCAAGGGGTCAATATTACACACTAAAGAAGATAATATTAGTGTACTATTTTGGACACATGTACAGATATACATTTAATTTACAGTGACAACATTAATTTATTTGGAAGTGGGCCACTGAATATTGACACTGAGGCATTTAAGTGCTGAATTATTTTTTTTTTTTATTAGCACACTGGCCGATTCCCACCAAGGCAGGGTGGCTCGAAAAAGAAAAACTTTCACCATCATTCACTCCATCACTGTCTTGCCAGAAGGGTGCTTTACACTACAGTTTTTAAACTGCAGCATTAACACCCCTCCTTCAAAGTGCAGGCACTGTACTTCCCATCTCCAGGACTCAAGTCCGGCCAGCCGGTTTCCCTGAATCCCTTCATAAATGTTACTTTGCTCACACTCCAACAGCACGTCAAGTATTAAAAACCATTTGTCTCCATTCACTCCTATCAAACACGCTCACTCATGCCCGCTGGAAGTCCAAGCCCCTCACACACAAAACCTCCTTTACCCCCTCCCTCCAACCTTTCCTAGGCCAACCCCTACCCCGCCTTCCTTCCACTACAGACTGATACACTCTTGAAGTCATTCTGTTTTGCTCCATTCTCTCTACATGTCTGAACCACCTCAACAACCCTTCCTCAGCCCTCTGGACAACAGTTTTGGCAATCCCGCACCTCCTCCTAACTTCCAAACTGAATATTATATTGTATATACAGTGGTACCCTAAGTTTCGTACAGCTCCCAGCTCGAACAATTATGTAAGTGTATTATTGTAAGTGCTTTTATAAGTGTATTTTTGGGGGTCTGAAACGGACTAATCTAATTTACATTATTCCTTATGGGAACAAATTTGTTTGGTAACGGCACTCAAACAGCCTTCTGGAATGAATTATGGCCGAAACTTGGGGTACCACTCTGCTGTGCTGTATACATGCAGGTGTCAACTTTCAAATGCAGGACCTTCAAATCAGAAAACCTGCCAAATCCCACCAAAATTATAAAAATATTCTATTTGAAATTAAGTTAAATCCAGAAGCAATCCCCAGAAAATTGGGACAAAGGAGGTATTATTAAATGATTTCCCTTTTTTCAGTTGGAGAAAGACTTTAGTATACTTCAATTTTCATTAGCATTCAGAAACTTTTAGATATGTTTGTAATTACCATAATATCTAATTAGATCAGGCAGTATAGATTATAGTACTAAAAAACTAAATTACAAGTAGTTGATTGAATAATTAGGAATAATATTTTGTTAAAAGTGTGAGCAGGGTAATATTTTGTGAAGGGATTCAGGGAAACCGGGTAGCCAGACTTGAGTTCTGGAAGTGGGAAGTACAATGCCTGCACTTGAAAGAAGGGATTTGGGATATTGGCAGTTTGGAGGGACATCTAAACTGTCGTATCTAAGCGCCTCTGCAAAGACAGTGGTTATGTGCGAGTGATGGTGAAAGTGTTGAATGATGAAAGTTTTTTCTTTCTTTTTGGGTTTTTCTTTCTTTTTAGGTTTTTCTTTTTTTGGGGTCACCCTGCCTTGGTAGGAAACAGCCGACGTGTCAAAAAAAATCTTGTCAAAAAGACTGCACTATAGCCCTAAGTATTCATATCATGATTTTTTTTATTACCCTGGCTATCTCCCACCAAGCAAGGGTGACTCAAAAAAGGAAACATGTTCACAATCACTCATTCAGTAGCTGTCTTGCCAGAAGTGTGCAGACATTGCAGTTCAGCTGATCTTCCATTCCACATCACCCTTCCTTCAAAATGCAGGCACTGTGCTTCCCATCTCCAAGATTCAAGCCCTGCTAACTGATTTTTCCTGCATCCCTTCATAAATGTTACCTTGCTCACATTTCAGTAGCACCTCAAACCATACAAAACAACTTTTCTTCATTCATTCCAATCTAACATGTTCACTCAAGCCTGCTGAATTCTCAAGTACATTATTTTTTTTTAATGTTTTTTCTGCTTTGTTTCAGGATAGTAACTTAAAAATACCATAGTAGGTAAACTGCAGAATAGAAACACCTATGTAGTGTTACAATGTAATGTACCATTGGTAACCAATAATTTTTCACTTCAACAAAATTAAAATAAGCTGTGATAATGTATTCTTAATAGTTCCCTCACTTCTTTCTTAAATAAATCTAAAATGTATAGCAGTTAGTTTTAAAAGTCTTATTTTTTGAGACCTAAAGGTTTTTAAAAATATTCCTCAAATAATGAGGAATAATTTTTCCACTGGAAAAGAAGCAATGGCCTTAATTATGTTTCCAATAGAAGTTCATGATTATTTTGCAGGTGTGTTTTTCAGAGTATGAGCACTCCTGTTAGTGCAATCTACTGTTCTTATTAGATGGTTTATTTTAGGTTCAGCTGTATGATACATATTGCAAATTAACTACTCAAAAGTTCATTGAGCTATGTTTTTAATGCATAATTTTGTCCCCAGATTACAATGGCTTTGTCAGGAGTGGATGATGTGCCAGTGGATATCAGTGCATTGACTGAAATGCAAGCAGTAGCAACTTTGGTTAGGAGTGTGCAAAGAACAGTTGCTGAAACCAAGAGGAAGATTATGAGACTAGAGAATGATATAAACAATCACACTGACTGATTTTTTTTTTGTGTCTGTGTGTGTGTGCGTGCGTGCGTGCGTGCGTGCATGTGTGCGTGCATGCGTACGTGCATATGCACGTGTGTGTGTGTGCGTACATGCATGTGCATGTGTGTGCATGCATGTGCATGTGTGCCTTCATGTGTGTGTGTGTTCACGTGTGTGTTCGTGTTCATGTGTGTGATTGTGTTTGTGTTCTTGCCTAGTTGTGTATACAAACAAAACACTGTGATAGTTCATTTAATACTTGCTTAAATAGTATAAAATACAGAATATCAGGCTACATCAGTATGGACATATTGCTTTTTGAAGAGAAAACTATTCTTTAGGTAAGTCTTAAGTATATCCTCCCTTTTGTTGCATATGGCAATATGAGATGTTGGTAATTGCATCTGTACCGAATATTTCTCTATTTTATTAATTTTGAAAACTGACAACTGGAAATAATCATTCTGAATGCAGAATTGTAATAAGATTGAACATCCTCTCAACATACATCCATAGATAATATGCACATTATCTCAACTAGTGCAGATGCAGATTAACAAATATAAATATTTATCATTTGAGATAAACATTTGAGCATAGGTGTCACATGAATGTATCAGTATGTGTGCCTCAACACCCACACACTTGTGCTCACTGCAAATGAATGTACAAGTTCACAAAGTGTTCACTGTTATAAGGAAAATATAACTTGTGTTTCTTAATTGCAAAATCATTTAGTTATACAAGTAACATTGTTTTTACCCATTACCCATGTACAATAGAAGGGCCTGATTATTTTACCTACTCATTTCAAAATTTCAAATATCTAAACTTATTCCCTGGAGAGTTGATACAGAATCAACAGACATATCAAAGTAACCAATTCCCCACATAAAAGTTGTGAGGTTGAACCCTGCCAACTTGCTGGGATTTGGTTTCTGAAGGTGATGTGAATCCTGATTGTGTGTACCTTGGATAAGAGATTTTGCATGGTATTTAAATGTTTTTTTTGCCAGATCCCTTTAAATATTACTCTTAACTGCCTAGTATTAATATCCATAAGCTTCTTCAAGGGAGAACCCCTTGACACGGTAAAGAGGCTCTTGGTCTAAGGAATTAAACCCTTTGGTCTCCTTCCTCAGACCAAATTTAAGTACCCCTCAATCCTCCCCTCCCTATCCCATCCTCCCCATCCCCCCTATTTTTCCCCTTTCCTCCCCCCTTCCAACCCTCCCTTTCCCCATCCCGTTTGTAGTCTCTGGGGTCCTCCCCTCTGGCATTACAGTTTCTAGGTAGGGGGAAGTGTGCTGGGGTTCATCCCACTCTGTAGGGTCTCTCAGGGGTGTTGTAGTTTTCCATGAAATCTGAATTGTCTGGAGGTGCCCTACTCCCTTCCCAGATTTCCGAGAAGTGGGCGGGGTGTCCTGCAGATGATGGGTGTATCTCCAGAAGCTGCCTATCAGTTCTGGGAGGTGACAGCCGAAGGAGGTATGCTTTGTGGTGGGTTTCCAACCACCCTTTTGTCCGCCGAGGTGGCTCGGTAGATGTGAAGTTGCTATCCCGGAGCGCTGGTTTCCTGGCGTGAAGGGTAGGGTATGGCACAGGTTCTACGCTGCATCTGCACTGCTAGTGGGCTCAAGGCCCTCTCAGATGAGAGGAAGAACCTAAGGCCCTTGCATGCCTTCTAGTGACTGTCCCTCCAGTGTCCCTCTTTTTTTTCTTTCCTTTCTTTTTTTTCTTTAAAATAACAAGAAAGAAGCACCACTATCATGGAGTCCTCATTCTGTGATAACCCTCTTTCTCCCAGGCCCCTTTCTGTTCCCACATCCTCTTCTGACCCGGCTTTGTTATTGGACCATTCTGTAGACTCTTCTCATACTCCTGTACCTTCTGCTGGTGACATTGCATCACTTGCTCCAGATACTGAGGCACCACCCATTTCTGTTAATGCCTCTGCTTCTTGCACACCTTTAACAATGCGTCCGGCTTCCCCGAATATGGTGCAATGGTTTTTGGATTGCCCACCTCCCTCAGGTCGGACTGCCTGTGGTAGTACTCCTAAACGTTCCAGACCACCTACTGACAGCAGTTCTATGTCTACCCAAAAACGACCTACACAACACCCACTTCCTTTGTGCACCATGTTTATAAGTATGCAGTGGACTAAATTCTTTTCCATACAGCCGACATCTCCAACTGATTATCTTTCTGATCATAGTATTGGTAAAGCTCTTTTACAACATGTTGGCCAAAATATATCCTTTCACGCTCTTTGAAGCGGTCCGCACATCATTACAGTTCAGAATTCAGAACAAGCTCATGATCTTTCCCATATAACTTTCATAGCCTCTTCAAGGGGGGCTCCTTGGCGTGGTGAAGAGGCTCTTGGTCTGAGGAATTAGACCTGTCAGTCTCCTTCCTCAGACTGAACCTAATTACCCCCCAATCCCCCCTTCCCTATCCCATCCTCCCCTTTTTCCTTTCCTCCTCCTCCTCCCCATCCCTCCCTTTTGCCCTTCCTTTTTGGCCTTTGGGATTTTTTCCCACAGGTATGCTAGTTCCTAGGTATGGGGAAGGGTACCAGGGTCCATCCAATTCAGTTGAGGTTCTTGGCAGTGGCGTAGTTTGCCGTGGAATCTGGATTGCCTGGGGATGTCCCGATCCCTCTCTGGTATCCCGGAGGGTGGCTTTGGGTGTCTTTCAGGCGACGGGTGTATCTCTGGAAGCCACCTTTCGGATTCCGGGGGTGGTGGCCGAAGGAGGTATGCTTTGTGGTGGATATCCAGCCGCCCTCTCTTTTGTCCACCGAGGTAGCTCGGCAGATGTGAGGTTGCTATCCTGGATTGCTGGTTTACTGGCATGATGGGTAGGGTATGGCACGGGTTCCATGCTGCATCTGCGCTACTTGCGGTGCTTAGGTCCTCTTGGGCGTAGAGGGAGATTTCTGGCCCTTTCATTCCTTCTAGGAACTATCCCTCCCCGGTCCCCCCTTTTTTTTCTTTTTCTATTTTTATTTTCTTTCTTTTTTTCTTAAAAACAAAAAGAAAGAAGTAACCTAACCATGGAGTATCCGATCCGTGACCCCACTACCCCCGGGCACCATTCTGACCTCGCCTCATCTTTTGGCCCTTGTACCTCTTGCTGGTGCTGATTCCTCACCCGCTTCAGGTACCGGGGCTTCCACTGACTCCTTCGATTTGTCTGACCTCCGATCTCCTTTGACTATGCTTCCGGCTTCTCCCTCTACGGTGCGGCAATTTTCGAATCGCCAGCCCATCCCACGTCGGACCGACTCTGGTCCCACTTCTAAATGTCAGCGACAATCTCCTGATGATGTTACTTCGTTACCTTCCCATTCTACTCGGAAAAGACCGACACGTCATGCACTCCCTCTCCACACTCAGTTTCGGACCACACAATGGACTAAATTCTTTACATTAAGACCAACTTCTTCTACTGCCTATCTTTCCGACCATAGTATTGGCAAAGCGCTCCTACACCACGTTGGTAGAGATATTTCCTTTCATGCTCTTAAGAGTGGTACGCGCATCATCACAGTCCAGAATTCTACCCAAGCTCATGATCTTTCACATATCGATACTATTCCTATCACTATCGAAAAACATCATTCCCTCAATTCTTGTAGTGGTACTGTTATTCTGCCCCATACCATAGTCTAACAGAATTTCCAGACATGTGGCACTGACATTCTCGAACAGCTGGAACTCCAAGATCTCCCAATTCTCAAGGTAGACACTTATATTCTTCCCGCCCGCGGGCAAAGACGATACCCTTTCAATGTGGCTCGTTTAACTTTTGACAGCCGTGAACTCCCATCCTCTGTTTATGTAGCAGGACATCGGTTACAAGTTCGGAAGGTGATCCCTATACTGCAACAGTGTAGGAATTGCTGGCGATTTGGCCACCCAGCAAAATATTGCAGATCTATAGCCGAATGCCTAGTCTGTGGTGCCGATGACCATTCTAATACGTCTTGCAGTTGAATTCCCTCTTGCCTTAATTGTCATGAGGCTCACCCTTCGTACTCTTGCTGTTGCCAGGTCTACTTAAATGAGCGGGAAATTTGTTGCCTCAAAGAGGCCGAAGGTCTCCTTTATGCTATGGCAGTTACTCATCTCCGCCTCCAAGGGAGACTGCCCCGTGTTTCTTATTCTTGTGTTTCAAAGCGTCCCCCCACTTCTGGGGTCACATCTTCTGCAGCCTCCTCTGCGGTTGCCAGTCCCATAGTCGCTCCTGTATCTAATTCTTTTGCTGTCCTGGGCTCAGACGTCCCTACTTCAACTCCTCAGTCTGTCCTCACTTCTTCGTGTTCTCCCTCACAAACCCCGGTATCGACAAGACCTCGTACAACACCTCCTCTCAATCGTCCCTCTCAGAGGTCCAAAAAATCTCCTTTAACCCCTCCTTCCCTTCTTCCACCTCCACATTTTACCTTCCCAGTTTCTGTACCTGGGTCTTCCCCTTTCACTGTCTCTGTTACAAGTGTGGAGGTTCATCCTCCTCCTCGTACTGTGCCTTCCTCCCCTGTCCCCTCCCAAGTTTCTTCCTCTTCTGCCACCTTCCAGGTTTCTGCCTCTTCTGTCCCCTCCCACACTTCTCCAGTTCCCTCCATCCTTTCGCCCCCCCCCCTACCTTGGTACAGTCCATTACAGCTCCGATCATTACTCAAACTCCTCCTCCTTCCATCTCCAATATTGTCTTCCATATGATGTCTCTGAACTCCAAAACACCTGAAGCAATCTCTGAATATATTGCAGAGACCAAACTATCAATGGACACTGATCCACCCTCTGTTCCTTCTCTTTCATCTTCTCCATCTGCGCAACTCCTTTCTTCACAGCGCACCATTCCTTCGCTATTTGAACGTTTTCCTTTGCCACCGCATGTGGACTTTTCTAACCCCTCTAGTCCGTAGGTACCCTTACCTGCGGATTTCAGGTATCTTTATCGTTGCCAATCATGGCCTATTTACAGTAGAATATTCGTGGCCTCAGGGGTAATCGGGGTGAGCTTCAGATGTTGCTCTCCCAGTTTTTCCCTGTTGGTGTTTGCTTACAGGAACCAAAATTACACTCTGCTGTTATCTATCCCATCTCAGGCTATAATTTATTGTATTCTTCAGATCCTTTTCCTGATGGGACCTTTAATGAAAGTGCCCTTCTTCTACGCACTGATATTCTGTACCATCAGCTATTTGTTCGTACTTCGCTGCATTACACAGCAGCCCGTATCCACTTGCATAGGTGGTATACACACTGTTCTTTGTATCTCTCTCCTTCTCGGGCATTATTTATCCCAGATATTGCCTTTCTTGTTTCGTCATTACCGCCACCACTTCTGTTACTTGGCGATTTTAATGCCCATCATTTCCTCTGGGGGGGTCTCACTGTGATTCCCGTGGCATTCAGTTAGATGCTTTTCTTGCTACCCACCCCCTCCATGTTTTAAATACAGGTACTCTCACCCATTTTGATCCTCGGACTCATACTTTCTCTTGCATCGATCTCTCAGTCTGCTCTTCCTCTGCCGCATTAGACTTCACCTGGTCTCTTCTCCCGGATTTATATGACAGCGATCATTTCTCAATCATTCTTACTTCCCCCTCATATTCACCACCTCTTCGTAACCCATGCTGGCAATTTGATCAGGCAAATTGGAACATTTACTCACAACTAACTGTTATTAGTGAGGTTCCTTCTTCGTCCTCCATTGATGAGCTTTTACACCTCTTTTCGTCCTCAGTTATAACCGCAGCTTCTCATTCTATACCCCAAACTTCGGGCAGGCATTCTCAGAAATGCGTGCCTTGGTGGTCTCCTGCTTGTGCTCGTGCAGTACGTTTGAAACGCGCTGCGTGGGGCAGGTACCAGTACAGTAGAACCACAGTAGAAGCGTGCGATCGCTCGCCGTGTCATCCGTGGCGCTAAACGCACTTGCTGGCGAGATTATGTCTCCACCATCACCTCTGCTTCCTCTATGAGTGCAGTCTGGAAAAAAGTACGAAAACTGAGTGGTAAATATTCTCCTGACCCAGCTCCTGTTCTGCAGGTTGCCGGTGTTGATATAGCAAACCCACTGGATGTTGCCAATGAAATTGGCAATCATCTGGTCTGTATTTCTCAGGGGCTCCATCTATGCCCCTCGTTTCTTTCCTCAAAGTCTGCCAGAGAGTTAGCACCCTTGGACTTTTCTTCTCTCAGAGAAGAACAGTATAATGTGCCTTTTACACTTCAGGAACTGGAGGCAACACTCTCAGCTTGCCGATCATCGGCAGCTGGGCCCGACGACATTCATATTCGTATGCTACAACATTTACATAAGTCAGCCCTTGCAGTCCTATTATGCCTTTTCAATCTTATTTGGTCACAAGGAGTTCTTCCACAGCTGTGGAAATTTGCCATTGTTGTCCCTTTCCGCAAACCGGGTACTACGGGACATGAAGCCTCCCACTATCGTCCCATTGCTCTTACCAGTGCAGTTTGCAAAGTGATGGAACGCCTGGTAAATAGACGTTTAGTGTGGTATTTAGAGACACACAACAATCTCTCCACTCGTCAATATGGCTTTCGTAAGGGCCGTTCTACCATAGACCCCTTACTGTGCTTGGATACGTATGTTCGTAATGCCTTTGCGAATAACCACTCGGTTATTGCCATATTTTTTGACCTTGAGAAGGCATATGACACAACTTGGAGGTATAATATTTTGGCCCAAGCCCACTCCTTAGGCCTTCGGGGCAATCTACCATCCTTCCTTAAGAACTTTTTAACTGACAGACATTTCCATGTTCGGGTTAATGATGTGCTCTCCCCGGACTTTATCCAAGCTGAAGGTGTTCCCCAGGGATGTGTTCTGAGCACAACACTTTTTCTCCTTGCTATAAATGATTTGGCCTCTAGTCTTCCATCCAATATTTGGTCATCACTCTATGTTGATGACTTCGCTATTGCATGTGCAGGCGCTGACTGTCACCTCATTACAGTTTCTCTCCAACATGCGGTCGACCGTGTTTCCAGTTGGGCCACCACACATGGGTTTAAATTTTCCAGTACCAAAACTCGCCAAATTACTTTCACTAGACGCTCTGTCATCTCTGATCATCCTTTGTACCTCTATGGCTCCCGTATCCCTGAACGTGATAGTCAAGTTTCTAGGCCTCCTCTTTGACCATAGGTTATCCTGGAAACCTCACATTACCTCTCTGAAGGGAACTTGTCACAGCTGGCTGAACCTTCTTAAAACCCTTGCTCATCTTTCATGGGGAGCTGAGCGTCGAACTCTCCTTCGCCTACATTCCGCCCTCATTTTATCGAAACTTGATTATGGTGACCAGATCTATTCAGCGGCCTCTCCTGCTAGTCTCTCTAGCCTTAACCCCATTCATCACCAAGGATTACATTTATGCCTTGGTGCTTTTCGCTCTTCCCCTGTTGAGGGCCTCTATGCAGAAGCGAACGTTCCATCCTTATCCGATCACTGTGATGCTCATTGCCTTCGCTGAGACACTTGGTGCCATCTCCAACTATATTGCAGAGACAAAACCCTTGATCGACACCGATGCTCCACCTTCAACCCCTTCTTTTTCACAACCCTTGCAACAATCTTTTCCTTCACAGCATTCTGATTCCTCTTTGCTTACATGCTTACTGTTGCCCCCACATGTTGACTTCACTGACCCTAATAATTGCCCATAGATTTTATCGCTTCTTATTGTTGGTATACCTGCCTTTGTTAATAATGACTTACTTACAATGGAATATTCGTGGCCTCGGGTAATCGGGGAGAGCTTCAAGTGTTGCTCTCCCAGTTTTCCCCTATATGTTTCGGGTTACAAGAGCTCAAAATTCGTTCAGCTGTTATTTGTCCTGTTTCAGGCTATGTGCTGTTACATTCTTCTGATCCCTTTCCTGATGAATCATTTAATGAAAGTGTACTTCTTGTGCGCATTGGTATGCCGTATCAACAAGTTTTTGTTCATTCTCTGCTTCATTATACTGCAGCTCGTATTTATTTACACAGATGGTATACAGTTTGCTCTCTCTATCTTTTCCCCTCCCATGCATTCTGTATCTCAGATATTGCACTTTTGATCTCTACCGCCGCCCATCTTGTTGCTAGGTAATTTTAACGCTTGCCATCATCTTTGGGGAGGGTCCCACTGTGACTCTCGTGGTGATCAATTGGAGACTCTTGTTGCTTCTCATTCTCTTCATGCTTTAAATATGGGTGCTCCTACCCATTTTGACTCTCACACTCAGTCTCTCTCTCTTGCATTGATCTTTCTATCTGTTCCTTGTCAATTGTACTTAATTATGCTTGGTCTGTTCTCTCGAATTTACACGACAGTGATCACTTTCCTATTCTTCTTACTTCTACTATGTATCCCTGACTGCCTCGTAGCCTTTGTTGGCAATTTGCATGAGTGAATTGGGACTTACTCTCATCGTACCACCTTTTGTGGGGACCCTCTTTTGTCCTCTATTGATGAACTGGTACACCAGTTTTTGACCTTAGTTTTGACTGCGGTATCATGTTCTATTCCTTAAACCTCAGGCATGCATGCCTTGGTGGTCTTTTGTGTGTGCCCATGCATTGCATTTGAAACGTGCTGCTTGGGGTTGTTATCGATATAATCTGACCTCAGATTGTCTTTTGGATTTTAAGCAGGCAAGGGCAGTTGCTCAACGTGTTATATGTGACGCTAAATGCACTTGTTAGCAAGACTAAGTGTCTACCATTACCTTGTCTTTCCCTATGTGTGTGGTTTGGCAGAAGGTACGGAAGTTGTGTGGCAAGTACACTCCGGACCCAGCTCCCGTTTTTTGGGTTGCTGGTATTAGTGTTGTGGAACCTCTTGAAGTTGCCACAGAATTCGGGAACTATCTTGTCCATGTCTCCCAAGTGCTTCACCTTTGTCCGTCATTTCTTGTGTCTAAGTCTACCAAGGAGCAATTGCCCTTGGATTTCTCTTCTAATGGAATAGAGCCATATAATGTACCTTTCACTCTTCTAGTGCTAGAGTCCACACTTTCTGCTTGCCAGTCACCGGCAGCTGGATCTGATGATATTCATATCAGTATACTAAACATCTGCATTCTGCGGCCCTTACAGTCCTTTTGTCTTTTCAATCATATTTGGGCACGAGGGGTTCTCCCTCAACAGTGGGAATCTGCCATTGTACTATCATTTCGCAAACCAGGCATCTCAGGGCTTGATACCTCTCACTGTTGTCCCATTGCCCTGACCAGTAGTCTGTCGGTTTAGCGTTTTTTTTATTCTAATAATAATAATAATATCCATAAGAAGGAATGAGTCTTTTGATGGAAATACTATGATTACTTTTTAATTTAGCTAAGGGTTGTGCATGAAGCTCAAAGACAAGGGGCACTAAGGTAAAAGGAACAAATGAAGCTCTCCATGTATGGCCTTCAGTAAAGGTTGAATAGGGGTTCTACTGTACTTGAAACATTCGTACTGAAGGATTAGAGAATTTGGTAAAATTGTCTTGCACAGCATAATTTCCTTGCTTAGAGTAAGAGATAATTCTGTGAGAAGGTAAATTTTATTGCCTTAGAAAGATTACATAAAAACAGTGTATGAAAAATGAAGAAACAGTAGAAAGCAAAATGTAGAGGAAAAAATGCTAAGCAGATTTACAAAAAAACATGAAAATGGTGCTGGATTATTGTGATTACTCATTTGAATTGGCAGGGGGTGTGCTCCAGCTCTTGGTCTTGCCGCTTCAGACCATCTGATATGATTGAGTCCTGTGATATCTTATTTTTTTTAATTCCTGTGTGTTCACTTCCACTGTATCATTGTTCGCTTCATTCCACCCCTTCAGTGGGATGGAGAAGGGGGCAGGGGTGCCTTTATGCTGAAGCTCTTGGTCTAAAAAACTGGAACTCCTGTTTCTTGGATCAAAAATGATTACCTCTAGCCTGTGAGTTTGAGGGCTCACTTGCCTTGAGTTTGAGCCCCATCTGTTCTATGATGTGATTACCTATGGACTTTGGATTTAGTGCTCCCCAATGAATATAAAAATAATCAGCTCATTTCAGCTATTTGCCAGCTATGCCACCTTTTTTTTGTTACAACCCTGGCAAAGAGTTTAGCCTAGTCTACTTTGTTTATATTCCAGAGTGTTCTGTATATAGTTCCAAAAAATTTGTGGGCTTGATTTTGCAAGTTTTGATTATTGAGCATTTTTATTGCTGAACACAACCTTATTACAGTTTCTGTTACTCACAAGTTTTCTGGCAGTACCTAGTTTTTCAGGGTCGGTGCATGACCACTAAATTAAAACACTAACCATATGATTTCATTCATATTGTTTTCAGTGGCTTAGTAGAGCAAAATATTTCAGAGAAGCATAAGTTGTAGAACTTATACAAAACCTTATTTCCTCCCTATTCCTTCAGTGTGTGATGTGTATGAGTTACAGGTGCTAGTAAGTTAAAATTACCACTGTTGAAATCATTATTGATGTTGCTGTATCTGAATGCCACAAAAATTTTATCTTTGAAATGTAAGTTATCTGAAATACAATATATCTTTACAATGTAATTTTTTCATTAGATGTATAGTGGTACCCCGAATTTCAAACAGCTCTCAACTCGAACAATTAAGTAAGTGTATATTTTTGTAAGTGCTTTTGTAAGTGTAATTTTGGGGGTCTGAAACGGACTAATCTAATTTACACAAATAACCCGCACATAGAAGAGAGGAGCTTACGACGACGTTTCGGTCCGACTTGGACCATTTACAAAGTGTCACTAATGAAAGGGAGAGCAGTGAGACTTTGTAAATGGTCCAAGTTGGACCGAAACATCATTGTAAGCTCCTCTCTTCTATGTGCGGGTTATTTGTGTATCGTTCCAGTCACGGTAATTGTGGCTTTTTTTTGTTATAATCTAATTTACATTATTCCTTATGGGAACAAATTTGTTCAGTAACAGCACTCGAACAGCCTTCTGGAACAAATTAAGGCCAATATTTGGGGTTCCACTGTATATTTTTTAATTTTCATCATTGTCATAATGAGAATGTGATTTAGATAATAAAATTTTTGACTTTTTTACAAAGAAATATATTTTGTCCTATTTTACAAAAAAAAGTGATACTAATGTATTGTTTAGCATGGATGCAGTTTTATTTATTGTATGTAACTGTTATACAAATACAATAACAATAAATGAAATTTGAACATTCTTGGAAGTTTTTTTTTTTCTGAATCCTGGAAGTGGGAAGTACAATGCCTGCACTCTAAAGGAGGGGTTTGCGATATTGGTTGTTTGGAGTGACATCTAAACTGTCATATCTGGGCTCCTCTGTAAAGACAGTGATTGTGTGAATGATGGTGAAAGTGTTGAATGATAGTGAAATTGCTTATTTCTTTTTTGGGTCACCCTGCCTTGGTGGGACACAGCCAACATGTTAAAAAAAAAAAATCTGATCTAAGCTCTTGTTCCTATATTAAGGAGAGTTATTAAAGGGAGAGTTAGAGGTATCGGGATGATGGAAGGAATGTTTTGAGGATTTGTTAAATGTTGTTGAAGATAGGAAAGCTGTGATTTCGTGTATAGGGCAAGGAGGAATAACATCTTACAGGAGTGAGGAAGAACCAGTTGAGAGTGTGGGGAAGTGGATAGAATGACAGCGAGTAAAGCAGCTGGGATTGATGTTAAAAGCAGGTGGGAATATAGTTTTGGAGCGGTTTGTGTTTCTATTTAATAAATACGTATATGGAAGAGGGTAAGGTACCTAGGGATTGGCAGAGAGCATGCATAGTTCCTCTGTACAAAGGCAAAGGGGACAGAAGAAAATGTAAAAATTATAGGGGAATATGTCTATTGACTATACCTGGTAAAGTGTATGGTAGAGTTATTATAGAAAGAATTAAGAGTAAGATGGAGAGCAGGATAGCAGATGAACAAGGAGGGTTTAGGAAGGGTATGGGGTGCGTAGACCAAGCATTTGTAGTGAAACATATAGGTGAACAGCATTTAGATAGAGGTTTTTGTGGCATTTATGGATTTGGAAAAGGTGTATGATAGGATGGATAAGGGGGTAATGTGGCGGATGTTGCAAATGTTTGGAATAGGAGGTAGGTTACTGAAAGCAGTGAAGTCTTTAGGAGGATAGTGAGGCTCAGGTTAGAGTATGTAGGCAAGAGGGAGATTATTTCCCAGCAAAAGTAGGCCTTAGACAGGGATGTGTGATATCACAATGGTTCATTATATTTATAGATAGAGTTGTAAGAGAAGTGAATGCTTGGGTGTTGGCAAGAGGTGTGGGGGTTAAATGATAAAGAATCTAACACAAAGTTGGAGTTGTCACAGTTGCTTTTGAGAGATTCTGAAGAGAAGTTGCAGAGGTTGGTTGGTGTGTAAAAAAATAAAATTAAAAGTGAACATAGGAAAGAGTAAGGTGGTGAGGATAATACAAAAATTAGATTGGAGGGAGAGAGTATGGAGGAGGTGAATGTATTCAGATATTCGGGAGAGGACGTGTCAGCAGATGGGTCTATGAAAGATGAAGCGAATCATAGAATTGACGAGGGGAAAAAGGTGAGTAGTGAACTGAGGAGTCTGTGGAGACAAAGAACTTTATCCATGAAAGCAAAGAGGGGAATGTATGAGAGTATAGTTATACCAACACTCTTGTATGGATGTCAGGCATGGGTGGTGAATGTTGCGACAAGGAGAAGGCTGGAGGCAGTGGAGATGTCATGTCTGAGGGCAATGTGTGGTGTGAATATAATGCAGAGAATCCATAGTTTGGAGATTAGGAGGAGGTGCAGGATTACCAAAGCTATTATCCAGAGGGTAGAGGGGGGGTTATTGAGATGGTTTGGACATGTAGAGAGGGTGAAAGAAAATAGAAGGACTCTGAGAGTGTATAAATCTGTAGTGGAGGGAAGGCTGGGTCGGGGTCAGCCTAGGAAAGGTTGGAGGGAGGGAGTAAAGGAGGTTTTGTGTGCGAGGGGCTTGGACTTCCAGCAAGCGTGCATCAGCATATTAGATAGCAAATGGAGACAAATGGTTTTTAGGACTTGATGTGCTGTTGGAGTGTAAGCAAGGTAACATTAATGAAGGGATTCAGGGAAACCAGCAGGCCGGACTTGATTCCTGGAGATGGGAAGTATGGTGCCGGCACTCTGAAGGAGGGGCGTTAATACTGCAGTTTTATAACTGTAGTGTAAGCATGCCTCTGGCAAAACAGTGATGGAGTGAATGATGAGAGTTTTTCTTTTGCGGGCCACCCTGCCTTGGTGGGAAACGGCCAATGTGCTAATAAAATAAAAAAAATCATAATAATGAGTCTTGTCTTATCTGTTTACAAACGGTAACGTTAGGGAATTCATGCTCTGCATCACTTTATACCTCGTGCAAGCTCGTTTCTTTGGTAATGGCTCATATGCATACAGGATACAGTTTTGATTTATTACTCATTGGACCTTGATCCAAAAAATTGGAGCTGCCCCACCCCTTCTTCAGATCAAATGTGATTGCACCCCATTCCCCAGGTACTTCATAACCCATGTGTTTACCTCTTCCATGTATTTAACACAGTAACAACAGATTTTTTTCTTGGCCCTTTACAGGGTTGTTTTGATGCTGGTGAAACCTCTAGATATGAGGAATTGGAGATACCCTCTTCCTGGGATCAAAGCTGATTATATCCCATTTCCCAGGTGTTGTATGACCCCATTGGGTTTAGCACATCCCTGTGAATATGATAATGGCCAGTCGCGAGTGATACAAATTAATGTTAATCCCATGCTGCTGCAAGGTGGAATATTAACCTGTGTCCAATAATTTAAAATAGATGTTAGGTTATGAATAAAATTTGGTAGAAATATGGTGTTGAAGAATCCTGGAACTACCAACCCATTCTCCAGGTGCCATATAGCTGCCATGGGTTCAGTATTTCCCATTGATTGTAATACACTACGGTAGTTTGAAGAACTTCATGATGGAAGTTTTATGGATGTACTTTCACAAATCATATGGATTTAGCTCTGTTATGATAGCTTAATGTTTTACTGTACTGGCAACTGAAGAAAGGCAGCAATACCAATCTTCATCTATGTAAGATGGCCCTGCAAGGGAGGTTCTTGGAAGACAGTGACAGCATATACTCTGAGAGGTGTTTCTCTGTGTATATATATATATGCTGAGGGTTTACTGTAATTCATATTTTAGGGATTGAGGCCCCTCAAGGAAGGTTCCTTGATGTTGGTGAGGGGCTCTTGATTTAGGGAATTGGATCTGTGCTCCAGTTCCCCGAATTAAGCCTGAATGCCTTCCACATCCCCCCCCCAGGCGCTGTATAATCCTCCGGGTTTAGCGCTTCCCCCTTGATTATAATAATAATAATAGGGATTGAGGAATTCTTGTTTGATGGTGAAAAGGTTAAGTGCAGCCTTAATGACCCTCATGTTGTCGATAGGCTTTCAACCCCGTTAACCAATCAACCCTGAAGATACCTCTTCAGGGATGATCTGTGCTCCGGTTCCCTGAGTTGAGCCTGAATACCTTCCATCCCTCCTCTCACATACGTTGTATAATCTTATGGGTTTAGCGCTCCCCGTGATAATAATAATAATAATAATTATAATAACCTCTTCAAGGAAGGGGGGCTCCTTGTAGTGGTGAAGAGGTTTTTGGTATGAGGAATTGAACCTTTCATTCTTCTTCTTTGGACTGAACCTGATTACTCCCCCATTCCTCCCTTCCCTGCCCCATACTTCCCATTCCTCCTCCTTCGGTCATCCCTCCCCTCTCCATCCTTTTCTGCTTTAGCCATTGGGGTCTTCCCCTCTGAAATTTTAGCTCTAGGGAGGGGAAAGGGTGACGTTGTCCACCCCATTCCTTTGAGGTCCTTGGTTGTGGTCTAGTTTTCTATGGAATCTAGATCACCTGGGGATGTCCCGATATCCCTTTGGAGTTCGGGGGGTGGCTTATGGTGTCCTTCAGGTGACAGGTGTATCTCTAAAGGCTGTCTCTGTATAGTCCTTGTGGCTTAGCGCTTCTTTTTTGATTATAATAATAATCTAAAGGCTGTCTGTCAGTACCAGGAGGTGATGGCCGAAGGAGGTACGCCCTGTGGTAGGTTTCCGACCGCCCTCTCTTTTTGTCCCCTGAGGTGGCTCGGTGGATGTGAGGTTTCTGTCCTGGATTGCCGTAGGGCATGGGCTCTACGCTGTATCTGCACTGCTGACAACACTGAGGGCCCTCTTACAACAAATACAAACACAATTTTTTTTCTTTGCAAAGGTTACAATATGTGATTTACATTTTATGAAGTGTTGTTAAGTACAAAGAAAGCCACTAACATGCCAGGTGAGGAGGGGGATATACGATTCTTTTCATTCCTTCTGGGAGCTGTCTCTCCATGTTCTCCCCCTTCTTTTTTAATAAAAAAAAGGGGAACTTGTCATGAAGACCCATACCCATGACCTTCCTCCTCCTAGACCCTTTCCTTCTGCAGCACTCCCTACAGATCCTGGCAAGCCTTCGGGTCTCTCTTCTAACTTGGTACCTTCTCTGGGTAATGTTTCCTTACCCTCCTCTGGTACCGTGGTTCCGACTGACCCTATATATATATCTGACCTCTGCATGGCTTTGATCATGATCCCAGCTTCTCCCCTACAGTGCATCGATTTTTGGATTGAACACGAGACTCAAGATGGCCCGCCTGTTAACCTCCCATCCAAACAACCTATACTTGTCACTGATGCAGCGCTGTATAGCCTTGGTGGTTTAGCGCTTCTTTTTTATTATAATAATAATCGTAACTGATGACCCTACCTCAGTTTCCTCTCATGCTTCTAAGAAACATTCAACTAAACAATTCCTACCCTTAGGCTCTGTTTCAAAGTCCTTCTTGGATAAAAGTCTTTACACTCCAAACAACCTCGATTACTGACTTATCTTTCCGACCAAAGCATCAGCAAGGCGCTCCGTCGCCATGTTGGGCAGAACATTTCCTTCCATGTTCTTAGGAGTGGCACATGCGTTGTCACAGTACAAAATGCAGAGCAGGCACATAATCTTTTACTTCTTGACAATGCTGACAACACACCAGTTATGATTCACAAGCACATCTTCCTCAATTCTTGCGGTGGATCTATTATCCATCCACATGCGATCATATAACGCGACTTTCTCGCGTGTAATGAATACGTGCTGGAGCAACCTGAGCACCAGAATCTCCTGATCATTAAAGTTGACATTTAACGTACATAATCCCTGCCTGCGGGCCAAGACGCTATCCTTGTAATTCAATTCAATTCAATTCAATTCAATTCAAAGTTTATTCTCTATAAGGATTACAATGCTGAGTTTACAGAATTTGGGTATTGTGTGGTTTACATGTAGTAAAATAATAATTACAGAGTGTACCACTAGAACACCTAGCATGGCTAGGCATTTCGGGCAAACTTAGTTTAAATCTTAAATTTAAAATATTACAAAGTAGTATTAGGTAAGTTGGTATTATGGCTAAGTGACTAAATACTATTAATATCCCTCAAGGGAGGTTCCTTGACGCTGGTGAGGGGATCATGATCTAGGGAATTGGATCAGTGCTCCGGTTCCCTGAATTGAGCCTGAATACCTTCCATCTCCCCCCACATGCGCTGTATAATCCTACGGGTTTAGTGCTCCCTTGTGATTGTAATAACAATATCCTTGCAATATAGCAAGGCTAACTTTTAACAGCCGTGAATTGCTATCGTCAATTTACATAGCGGGACAATGCCTACAAGCACGGAAGGTGATCCCTACCCCGACAACAATGTAGAAAATGCTGGCGCTTCGGCCACCAGGTGAAATATTGCAGCTCAGTGGCAGAATGCCCTGTCTGTGGCGTAGCTGACCATAGCTACCATTCCTGCAGCCGCCCTCCCTCTTCTCCCAAGTCTACACCTTCAATTATGTCCAAACCACATGACATTCCCAAATGTTGTTCTTTCCTTATCTCTGAGTCTAGGCTTTTACCTCGAGATGCATCTGATACTGTTGTGGAAATTCATCCACCCTCCGGAAATTTCTTCCTCCCAAGATACCTCTACCCCTTCTTTGGTGTTTTTCATTGTCTCTCCAGTTTTTGGCCAAACTACATCTTCCTCCGCTGCCATGCTCTCTCCGCCTTCTCTCTCCTTCATCTCATCTATTGAAGCCATATCCGCGTTTATCGAAGAGATAACTTCAAATTATGGAACTTCAGGAGGATTTAAACAAACTCTATTCTTGGTCAGAAAAGTGGCAGATGCAGTTCAATGTAGATAAATGCAAGGTTCTGAAGCTTGGGAGTGTCCATAACCCTAGTACTTATAAGTTAAATGATGTAGAACTTAGCCATACAGATTGCGAAAAGGACTTGGGGGTTATGGTGAGGAGCAACCTTAAACCAAGACAGCAATGTTGGTAAGACACATGTGCAACATCTGGGTATCTTTATTGTAGACGTTTCGCCATCCAGTGGCTTTATCAATACAAATTCTAGGACATAACTTGAAGACAGTAGAACTATGTACAGAAGATGAGGTAATCAGTCCCTCAAACTAGGAGTAGGTGCGAACAGCACCATAGTCGTGGAGATTCTGAAGCAGAAGAAAGAATCCTGGCGCTTATATAGTAACGTCAGGTGTAGCAGACGAGGGCATATTCACTGGTAGGCGGGATTCCCCAGTGGAAGTAGGTCCTTCCCAAAGAGATGGGTTAGTTGTAGAAGTAGTTGTCGTAGTCGTGAAGGTTATGTACATGTCCTCAGAATTAAGATTCCATGATGTTGCAGTGTCTGACAAGTTGTGTACGAAATGGTATATAATACCGACAAGATGAGAGTAAGACACATGTGCAACATCTGGGTATCTTTATTGTAGACGTTTCGCCATCCAGTGGCTTTATCAATACAAATTCTAGGACATAACTTGAAGACAGTAGAACTATGTACAGAAGATGAGGTAATCAGTCCCTCAAACTAGGAGTAGGTGCGAACAGCACCATAGTCGTGGAGATTCTGAAGCAGAAGAAAGAATCCTGGCGCTTATATAGTAACGTCAGGTGTAGCAGACGAGGGCATATTCACTGGTAGGCGGGATTCCCCGCCTACCAGTGGTATTATATACCATTTCGTACACAACTTGTCAGACACTGCAACATCATGGAATCTTAATTCTGAGGACATGTACATAACCTTCACGACTACGACAACTACTTCTACAACTAACCCATCTCTTTGGGAAGGACCTACTTCCACTGGGGAATCCCGCCTACCAGTGAATATGCCCTCGTCTGCTACACCTGACGTTACTATATAAGCGCCAGGATTCTTTCTTCTGCTTCAGAATCTCCACGACTATGGTGCTGTTCGCACCTACTCCTAGTTTGAGGGACTGATTACCTCATCTTCTGTACATAGTTCTACTGTCTTCAAGTTATGTCCTAGAATTTGTATTGATAAAGCCACTGGATGGCGAAACGTCTACAATAAAGATACCCAGATGTTGCACATGTGTCTTACTCTCATCTTGTCGGTATTATATACCATTTCGTACACAACTTGTCAGACACTGCAACATCATGGAATCTTAATTCTGAGGACATGTACATAACCTTCACGACTACGACAACTACTTCTACAACTAACCCATCTCTTTGGGAAGGACCTACTTCCACTGGGGAATCCCGCCTACCAGTGAATATGCCCTCGTCTGCTACACCTGACGTTACTATATAAGCGCCAGGATTCTTTCTTCTGCTTCAGAATCTCCACGACTATGGTGCTGTTCGCACCTACTCCTAGTTTGAGGGACTGATTACCTCATCTTCTGTACATAGTTCTACTGTCTTCAAGTTATGTCCTAGAATTTGTATTGATAAAGCCACTGGATGGCGAAACGTCTACAATAAAGATACCCAGATGTTGCACATGTGTCTTACTCTCATCTTGTCGGTATTATATACCATTTCGTACACAAGACAGCAATGCCTAAGCGTACGTAATAAGGCAAATAGATTACTGGGATTTATATCAAGAAGTGTAAGCAACAGAAGTCCAAAGGTCATACTGCAGCTTTATACATCATTAGTAAGGCCTCACCTAGATTATGCAGCTCAGTTCTGGTCTCCATATTACAGAATGGACATAAATTCGTTAGAAAACATTCAGCGTAGGATGACTAAATTAATGCATAGCATTAGAAATCTTCCTTATGAAGAAAGATTGAAGACTCTTAAGTTACATTCACTTGTTAGACAAAGAATGAGGGGAGACCTGATCGAAGTGTATAAGTGGAAGATAGGTATTAATAAAGGGGATATTAATAAGGTCTTGAGGATGTCTCTCCAAGAGAGAACCCGCAGTAATGGATTTAAATTAGATAAGTTAGATTTAGAAAGGACATAGGAAAGTATTGGTTTGGAAATAGGGTAGTTGATGAGTGGAACAGTCTACCTATTTGGGTTATTGAGGCTGGGACTTTGGGTAGTTTCAAATTTAGGTTGGATAAGTACATGAGTGGGAGGGGTTGGATTTGAGTGGGACTTTCACATCAGAGCTTATTTCTTGGGTGGCATTGAAAATTGGGTTGGGCAAATGTTTTGTTAGTGGGATGAATTGTAAAGGACCTGCCTAGTATGGGCCAACAGGCCTCCTGCAGTGTCCCTCCTTTCTTATGTTCTTATGTACTTCAAATTCTCACCTTTCGTACCCTTCTTCACACCGACTTTCTTCACGCCATTCCAGTACTTCACTCGCTACTGTACTAGTTTTCCAATGCCTCTGCATATTGACTTTACTGACCCTCCTGGTCCACAGACAGGTATATAGAACAAAAGTCAGAGATAAGATAGGTCCCCTTAAAAATAACTATGGGCATCTTACTGACAAAGAGAATGAAATGTGCTCGATTTTAAATAATTATTTTCTCTCGGTTTTTACACAGGAAGACACTAGTAGTGTTCCGGTAATTAATTTTTATAGTGGGCCAGAAGAAGATAAATTATGTAACATCATAGTCACTAGTGAAATGGTTGTGAAGCAGATAGACAGACTGAAGCAAAATAAGTCACCGGGTCCTGATGAGGTTTTTTCAAGGGTTCTAAAGGAATGCAAAATGGAAGTCTGTGAACCATTAACTAATATTTTTAATTTTTCTCTTCAAACAGGTGTAGTGTCTGATATGTGGAAGATGGCTAATGTAATTCCTATTTTTAAAACAGGGGACAAGTCGTTACCGTCAAATTACCGCCCAATAAGCCTGACCTCAATTGTAGGCAAATTACTAGAGTCAATTATAGCTCAAATTATAAGAAGCCATCTCGATAAGCATAGCTTGATTAATGATACTCAGCATGGATTCACAAGAGGCCGGTCTTGTCTGACTAATTTATTAACTTTTTTCAGTAAAGCTTTTGAGGCTGTTGACCACGATAAAGAATTTGATATTATTTACTTAGATTTTAGTAAGGCATTTGATAGAGTTCCGCACCAAAGACTGTTGAAGAAAGTAGCAGCTCATGGCATTGGGGGAAGAGTGCTCTCGTGGATCGAATCATGGCTCACAGACAGGAAGCAGAGAGTGTCCATAAATGGGGTTAAATCCGAGTGGGGATCAGTAACAAGTGGCGTTCCACAGGGATCAGTCTTGGGCCCGTTGTTGTTTATAATATATATCAATGATCTTGATGAAGGAATTACTAGTGATATGAGCAAATTCGCCGATGACACGAAGATAGGTAGGATAATTGATTCAAACGTAGATGTTAGGGAACTTCAGGAGGATTTAGACAAACTCTACTCTTGGTCAGAAAAGTGGCAGATGCAGTTCAATGTAGATAAATGCAAGGTTCTGAAGCTCGGAAGTGTCCATAACCCTAGCACTTATAAGTTAAATAATGTAGAACTTAGCGATACAGATTGCGAAAAGGACTTGGGGGTTATGGTAAGCAGCAACCTTAAACCAAGACAGCAATGCCTAAGCGTACGTAATAAGGCAAATAGATTACTGGGATTTATATCAAGAAGTGTAAGCAACAGAAGTCCAGAGGTCATACTGCAGCTTTATACATCATTAGTAAGGCCTCACCTAGATTATGCAGCTCAATTCTGGTCTCTATATTACAGAATGGACATAAATTCGTTAGAAAACATTCAGCGTAGGATGACTAAATTAATACATAGCATTAGAAATCTTCCTTATGAAGAAAGATTGAAGACTCTTAAGTTACATTCACTTGTTAGACGAAGAATGAGGGGAGACCTGATCGAAGTGTATAAGTGGAAGATAGGTATTAATAAAGGGGATATTAACAAGGTCTTGAGGATATCTCTCCAAGAGAGAACCCGCAGTAATGGATTTAAATTAGATAAGTTTAGATTTAGAAAGGACATAGGAAAGTATTGGTTTGGAAATAGGGTAGTTGATGAGTGGAACAGTCTACCTAGTTGGGTTATTGAGGCTAGGACTTTGGGTAGTTTCAAATTTAGGTTGGATAAGTACATGAGTGGGAGGGGTTGGATTTGAGTGGGACTTGCACATCAGAGCTTATTTCTTGGGTAGCATTGAAAATTGGGTTGGTCAAATGTTTGTTAGTGGGATGAATTGTAAAGGACCTGCCTAGAATGGGCCAACAGGCCTGCTGCAGTGTTCCTCCTTTCTTATGTTCTTATGAATATTACTGTTAAGATAAGATAAGATAAGATTTCGTTCGGATTTTTAACCCCGGAGGGTTAGCCACCCAGGATAACCCAAGAAAGTCAGTGCGTCATCGAGGACTGTCTAACTTATTTCCATTGGGGTCCTTAATCTTGTCCCCCAGGATGCGACCCACACCAGTCGACTAACACCCAGGTACCTATTTGCTGCTAGGTGAACAGGACAACAGGTGTAAGGAAACGTGTCAAATGTTTCCACCCGCCGGGAATCGAACCCGGGCCCTCCGTGTGTGAAGCGGGAGCTTTAGCCACCAGGCCACCGGGTCCCCGTAGGGAGTGGAACAAAAGGTCCTGAATTAAAAAAGAATTAACCAGTATGACACTCCATTAGCTGATCATAGCTTATTTACAATGGAATATTCAAGGCCTCGGGTAATCGGGGAGAGCTTCACGTGTTATTCTTCCAGTTTTCCCATTTATGTCTGTTTGCAAGAACTAAAATTGCGCTCTGCTGTTTTCCGTCCTATCTTCAAAGTTTATTCTCTATAAGGATTACAATGTTGATTTTATTACATTTATTACATTTTATTACATTGATCTTATTACATTCATCGGATCCTTTTCCCGACGGGACTTTTAATGAAAGTGTACTTCTTGTGTGCCACATTCTCGGGTCCTTGTCCATACTTCGCTGCATTACACTGCAGCCTGCATCTCGCCGAATCACCATCTGGAAAAGACCCGGGCTGGGACAAGACCGGCGAACCTACTACAATACAGCCCGCATCTACTTGGACGAGTGGTATACAGTCTGCTCTTTGCATCTTTCTCCTCGACTATTATCTATTCCTGATGTTGAATTCTAGTTTCTTCCTTACCTCCACCTTTCCTCTTATTAAGTGATTTTAATATACTCATCATTTCCTCTGCGGGCAGGAGAGTCTCACTGGTACTAGAAGCGATCAGTTAGAGGCTTTTTTTACTTCTCTTCCCTTCCATATTTTAAATACAGGTACTCCCACTCCCTTTCACCTTCGAACTCAAACTCTCTCTTGCTCAGATCTCTATTTGCCGTTCTTCAACTACACTCGATTTTACCTGGTCTGTGGTCTCAGATTTACATGACAGCGATCATTTTCCTATCCTTACTTCCCATACATATTCCCGACCACCTTTTAGCCCACGTTGGCAGTCTGAACATGCGAATTTGGGCCCTCGGTCCTCCCCCAGTTATTTACGACCTCTGTTTTAACCGCAGCTTCAAATACAAGTATAATATCATTTCTGCTGGGCCTATTACTGTTCAAATAAGTTTGTCATTGCAGGCATCTAAACTACGTTTGTATGCTCTGTTCCACAAGGCACAGTACTCGCTCCCATCTTGTTCCTCATCCTCATGTCCGACATAGACAAGGATGTCAGCCACAGCACCGTGTCTTCCTTTGCAGATGACACCCGAATCTGCATGACAGTGTCTTCCATTGCAGACACTGCAAGGCTCCAGGCGGACATCAACCAAATCTTTCAGTGGGCTGCAGAAAACAATATGAAGTTCAACGATGAGAAATTTCAATTACTCAGATATGGTAAACACGAGGAAATTAAATCTTCATCAGAGTACAAAACAAATTCTGGCCACAAAATAAAGCGAAACACCAACGTCAAAGACCTGGGAGTGATCATGTCGGAGGATCTCACCTTCAAGGACCATAACATTGTATCAATCGCATCTGCTAGAAAAATGACAGGATGGATAATGAGAACCTTCAAAACTAGGGAGGCCAAGCCCATGATGACACTCTTCAGGTCACTTGTTCTATCTAGGCTGGAATATTGCTGCACACTAACAGCACCTTTCAAGGCAGGTGAAATTGCTGACCTAGAAAATGTACAGAGAACCTTCACGGCACGCATAACGGAGATAAAACACCTCAATTACTGGGAGCACTTGAGGTTCCTAAACCTGTATTCCCTGGAACGCAGGCGGGAGAGATACATGATTATATACACCTGGAAAATCCTAGAGGGACTAGTACCGAACTTGCACACGAAAATCACTCACTACGAAAGCAAAAGACTTGGCAGACGATGCACCATCCCCCCAATGAAAAGCAGGGGTGTCACTAGCACGTTAAGAGACCATACAATAAGTGTCAGGGGCCCGAGACTGTTCAACTGCCTCCCAGCACACATAAGGGGGATTACCAACAGACCCCTGGCAGTCTTCAAGCTGGCACTGGACAAACACCTAAAGTCAGTTCCTGACCAGCCGGGCTGTGGCTCGTACGTTGGTTTGCGTGCAGCCAGCAGCAACAGCCTGGTTGATCAGGCTCTGATCCACCAGGAGGCCTGGTCACAGACCGGGCCGCGGGGGCGTTGACCCCCGGAACTCTCTCCAGGTAAACTCCAGGTAAACCACCAGTCACAATGATACACACCAGCTTGTACAGATCTATGAAAGTATAACGGTGCGGGTTGAGCTGGACAGCACATACAAGTGGAGAACTGATATTATGATCCTTTTTTCTTTAAGATGTCGTTCTCGTCGAAGATCAATACTTCTGTTTTCTTCTTTGATACCACATCTCCAGAGTACTATCTCCAGAGTACAAGATTCGGTTAACGAACTCCTTAGTATGCTGTACGAGAAGTTTGAAAATCTCCTGCTTAATTACATACAATATATACATAGTACATAAAAACCACCTGGTGGTTCACACTTACACTCACTCACCCATTTGACTATAAGCACAGAAATACGTATCTTAATCTTAAAATAACGATTCCTAACTAGTCACAAGTTTACCTGTGATACTCCAATATAGAAACTATGTATTGTGCCAAAAGAAAAGCATTCACATTGCTAAACTCACAAACTAGTATTTAGTCACTTAGTATTTAGTCATTTAGCATTTAGTCAACTTACTCCACAATTTGTTATAATTTAGGGTTAAGAATTAATCTATGTTTGCCCGAAATGCCTAGCCTTGCTAGGTGTTCTAGTGGCCCCCTCTGTAATTAGTATTTTATTACATGTAAACCACACAATAACCAAACTCTGTAAACCCCGCATTGTAACCCTTATAGAGAATAAACTTTGATTTGATTGATTTGATTTGATTTGATTGATTGGCTATCCTGTCTAACGGGAAAGTAAGCATGTGTACAGAATTCATGAGTAATATCATCTGGCGATATCCACATGGAAAATCTACAACAAACTCCTGTGAAAGGTGTGGCTGAGAGCCCTACAGATATTTATCGATGGCAGCTGCTTCACGCAAACTGCATCCTGAAAGGTATCTTGCCATGAATATTCAATGTTTCTCGTTTCTTGATCTAGGGAATTGGATCTGTGCTCTGGTTCCCTAAATTGAGCCTGAATACCTTCCATCCCCCCAAACACATGCTCTGTATAATCCTACTGGTTTAGCGCTCCCCCTAGGCTATGGAAAAAGCCAGACAACAGGAGGCGCAAAGGAAGGAAAGGGTATAGGGTCATGGGCCTTCCCAAAACCCCACAAATAAAACAAGTCTCCTAGTCTTCCGCCTCTGTCCAGTCAGAAGCCACCCTTCCTTCCCAGTATAGAAATTCTGGCGCCGCCTATGCTTGACAATCATATGTATTCTCAGAGGTCTCACCCCTCCCGTCTAGACAACACAGCCAATAAGAATAATATCAGTAACAACATCGGTAATGTATAAACTTAATTATCTAGTATAGGTATACTTACGAATCACAAATAGTTCATATTACTGAAGTGTTCACGACACTTACAGCACAATTAACCTAGGTGATGGTACCCATGATTACATGACGATTTAATAACTCAGGATTACCCGGAGGATTAGTTTTTAAGGATTACTCAGAGGGTTAGTAACTCAGGAATACCAGGAGGGTTAATAACCCAGAATAACCTAAGAAAGTCATTGGGATTCTTTGAATCTCTTTCCCAGGATGCGACCCATACCTGGAGTTTACCTGGAGAGGGTTTCGGGGGTCAACGCCCCCGAGGACCGGTCTGAGACCAGGCCTCATGGTGAATCTGGGTCTGATCAACCAGGCTGTTACTGTTGGCCGCACGCAAGCTGACGTACGAACTACAGCCCGGTTGGTCAGGTTCTGACTTTAGGTGCCTGTCCAGTGCCTTCTTGAAGACAGCCAGGGGTCTATTGATTATCCCCCTTATGTATGCTGGGAGGCAATTGAACAGCCTTGGGCCGTGGACACTTATTGTGTTGTCTCAGTGTACTCGTGGCGCCCCTGCTTTTCATCGGGGGAATGTTGCATCTCCTGCCGAGTCTTTTGCTTTCATACGGAGTGATTTTCGTGTGCAGGTTTGGTACCAATTCTTCCAGAACCTTCTGAGTGTATATTACCATGTATCTCTCTCGCCTGCGTTCGAGGGAATACAGATCAAGGACCTTCAACCTTTCCCAGTAATTTAGGTGCCTTATCGTACTTCTGTGTGCCGTGAAAGTTCTTTGTACACTCTCCAGGTCTGCAGTGTCGCCAGCCTTGAAGGGGCCGTTATTGTACAGCAGTATTCCAGCCTAGTGAGCACAAGCGATTTGAAGTGAATCTTTATGGGCTCGGCGTCCTAGTTTTGATGGTGGCCTGGTGGCTAAAGCTTTCGTTTCACACGGCGAGGGTCTGAGTTCGATTCCCAGCCAAGGTAGGAACATTGGGCGTGTATCTCTACACCTATTGTCTATGACTCACGAAATCGTAATGACACGATTGTAAACAAACCATATCACGGACGGGCTAACGCGACGGTCTGGAGTTTTGAGACTGATTGCTGGTTCTATCCCCGCCCGTGGTATGGCCTGTTTCTATGTTCACCCATCAGTAATATGGGTACCTTGGTGTTAATCGACTGGTGTGGGTCGCATCCTGGGACACTAACCTAATTTGCCCGAAATGCTCAGCATAACAAGGGGCTTTCTATATAGTGGTATGTCAGGTAGGCCTGTACACCTTGTACATGTACTTGTTGTAAATATATTATTATTATTATTATTATTATTATTATTATTATTATTTTTTTTTTTTATTATTATTATTATTAGTATTATTATCATTTTCCTAGCAGAGGAGGTAGACACATTGTTGTGGTCTTTGAAGGCGATATCTTCTGACATTATCAGTCCCAGGTCCTTCGCATTACTTTTCCGCCGTATGGTTAGAATTTGTCGTATACCCTGATACATTTTTAATTTCCTCAAGTTTCCCATATCTGAGTAGTTGAAATTTCTCCTCGTTGAACTTCATATTGTCCTGAGTGGCCCATTCGAAGATTTGGTTGATGTGCGCTTGGAGTCTCGCGGTGTCTTCGATGGAGGTCACTGCCATGGTGATCCGGGTGTCATCCGCAAAGGAAGACACGGAACTATGGCTTACATCTCTGTGTATGTCAGAAATGAGGATGAGGAAAAGAATGGGAGCGAGTACTGTGCCATGTGGAACAGAGTTTTTTACCATGGCTGCCTGGGACTTTACTCTGTTTACTATTACTCTTTGTGTTCTATTTGTCAGGAAGTTATAGATCCATCTATCAACTTTTCCTGTTATTCCTTTGTCACGCACTTTGTGTACTATTACACCATGGTCACACTTGTCGAAAGCTTTTGCAAAGTATGTATTTTGTTTATCCTCTACAGCATCCAGGACCTTGTCATAGTGGTCTAGTAGCTGGGACAGGCAGGAGCGACCTGCTCTAAGCCCGTGTTGCCCTGGGTTGTGTAACTGATGGGTATCTAGGTGGTTGGCTATCTTGCTTCTTAGAACCCTCTCAAAGATTTTTATGGTATGGGATGTTAGTGCTATCGGTCTGTAGTTCTTTGCAGTTCCTTTACTGCCACCTTTGTGGAGTGGGGCTATATCTGTTGTTTTTAGTGTGTGTGGGATGACCCCTGTGTCCATGCTCCCTCTCCATAAAATGCTGAAGGCACGCGACAGAGGCTTCTTGCAATTCTTGATGAACACGGAGTTCCATGAGTCTGGGCCTGGGGCAGAGTGCATGGGTATGTCATTTATTGCCTCTTCAAAGTCTTGTGGAGTTAGGATAATATCCGAGATTTTTGAGATGACCAGATTTTGGGTTTCGTTCATAAAGAATTCATTTGGATTGTCGACCCTTAGTCTGGGCAGCGGCTCGCTGAGCACTGAGTCGTATTGGGACTTTAGTATCTCACTCGTTTCTTGGCTGTCATCTGTGTATGTCCCATCCCGCCTAAGCAGGGGCCCAATACTGGATGTTGTTTTTTCCTTAGATTTCGCATAAGAGAAGAAGTATTTTTTTTTCAATTTCCTTTATGGCTTTTAGTTCTTCCTGTGATTCTTGTCTCTTGTTAGATTCCTTCAGCTTAAGCTCGTAGAAGTCAGTTAAAACCCAGATGCTTACAGACTGCTAGGTGAACAGGGACAATAGGTGTGAAGTAGCAAATACCTAGGTACCTACTTATTGCTGGGTGATCAGGGCCAATGTATATATGGTAGCTAACCCAGGTACCTAATTACTGCTAAGTGACTAGGGACAAAAGGTGTGAGGTAGCTAACACACAGGTAAATACTAGATGAAGAGAGGCAACAGGTGTAATGTAGCGAACACTCTTGTACCTACTTACTTCTAGGTGAACAGGGGAAAACAGGTGTAAGGAACCATGGTAAGTGTTTCTACTCGTTCGAGAATCGAACCCGGATTATTCAATTATGATCCGAAGACGCTACCACTTGAGCCCCACTACTGCCTAATTAAAAAAAAAAAGTGTGCCACAGCATTAGGTGCAACTAGGCTATCACCCACCTAAGTACTAACCAAACCTAATTTTTCTCACCTTCGCTCATCGGACGAGACGCGATGTGCTCAAGGTGTTATGGTCGAAATATATTGATCTCAGTGTCATAAAACTTATGAATATTCAATACAAAACTGAGAATGTTCCTTTAGAAAGCTGAGTGTACACCTGTTATCTTGCTGACTGCCCGCACATGTGTCCCTGTGTCCCAAGCTGTAGATCTGACACCGACTTCCTCTCATCTTTATCAGCATAATACTATATACAGTTTCCAGTTAAGTGATAAGAATACATATTACAGTATATGTCTTCGTGTTAATCGAGATCTCCAGATATTATACGACCGTATTAGTAAGAAAATTTATAACCTATATGTAAATGATCAGTGTATGTGTAGGAGACAGGTCTGGTGTACGTCCCATAACAGTGCTTCCAAAGGTGTCAGTTGTGCGACACGACGCTAGAGAGGTGTAGTGCATCACCGTCCTCCCACACCCACGATAGCTAAATAGAACAAAAGATCTTAAGAAAGGTTATAATGTAGAATTAATTACAAGTGGTAGCGAATATAATTAGAATAAATTAATTAACTGCAAGTCTGTATTCAGTATTTTTCAGGTCTTTTGCCCATGTCAAACTTTGGAGACATCGTGTATGTATATAATTTTACTGAAATTTCCTGTCATATAATGAAGAGAAAATGCAAACTACAGTGACATATCAAAACATTGAGAATGACACATTACAGACGCTTATCATGGGCTATATGGAAGCCTCGGATTATAGTACTTCTGACTACGTTGCTCGTGTGAAGAGATAATTATGTGTAACAGCATCAGTAAATCATAGTGTGGCTAAAACATACGCATAATAAACAATGACGTTTCTTAAAAGTTGTAAATAACACGAAAAACAAACATGAGAGTACAGCTGATAGTGTATATTGTTCATCAGCCAAACTACATCCACCCAGTCCCTCCGTCATAACTTGCTGCCATTCCTCTCCTGCAGATGAAGGGAAAGATATCTGAAATCATCGTTAAGATGAAGAATAAGGGCTACGACGTCTTCGGCTCGGATGACCTCAAGAAGGAGCGACGGCGGCGGAAAGCAGGAGGAATATCAACGTCTTCCTCGAGGTTAGACAAGGATGATCAAGGCTGGGGAGTCATGGCGTTCCTGAAGAGGATATGTTGCTGCTGCTTCTATGCTCGTCCCCACCATCCCCTCCTAGCCTCTTCCTCCTCTCCCGTAGTCACACACAGGAAAATATCACGGTGAGCACTACTTTAGAAAAATAAATCATAAGATATTATGTCAGTTTTTTTTTTACAAGGTTGAGCAGTAAGCCAGCAGAAAGCTCAGAGATTCGAATCTTAATACATATAACTATGGACTCCCAATGTAAAAAAGCCAAACTGCTTGACTTTCTTGGATTTTCCAATGTTACCAATCCGAATCTGGAGAATTTTGGGTGGCTGGGACAACACGCAGACAAGTGGGTATAAAGACAAGCAATGTAGGTCATTCTTTTATTTTAATCCATGTTTAGTACACGACTGAGCATTAAATCAAGTCCTGATAAAACTCAATCCTGAGCGAAATATTTCCTGAAATAAAGCTTGTTCGGGACTGTCATGATTATTTTTTTCCTTACAAATAAAACCCCCTGTGTCCCACACTACCTTAGGAACGTAGGGTATATAAACTACTGAGAGAATATTAATCATGAGAATAAAGTTGGCAGAGATTATAACTGCTGTATAACTACTAATAATAGCTGCTGTATACATACTTATAATCTTTACTTACAATCCACTTACTATCCATTTTTGTCTTTATTTCTACTTAATCTTTATAACTGTCTCGGGGAAGCGGATTAAAATCCTTTGTAGCTATGTGGGTCACAGAGGGTGACTAACCTGGCAGGAATAAAGGGCCGATTATCATTCCCCTAAATGCAGGAACTAACCATTAAAAATGAAAGTGATTACCGAAACTGTGTTGTTTTAGCGTACATGGATGTAGAAAAGAGGTTAAATTTTAATTGTTACTTTTATGAATGACCACTTTGAAATTAGAGGAGTTTAAAAGGTGCAAGGGAGAGTTTGCATGGGAGAGTTAAATTCACATGTAGAAAGGTAGAGAGATAATATTGTTAATGCTGAAAAAAAGGTAGAATGAAAAGAGGGAGGTAAACCATACCACGGGTGGGGTTTGAACCCGCGGTCAGTCTCAAAACTCCAGACCGTCGCGTTAGACACTGGACCAGTCAAAAAAAGGGAGGTATAAAGATTCAGATTCAAGAGAATTGTTGTTTAGAATAAATACTGTCAAGTGAAAAGTGAATAATTTTGAATGTTCAAACATCCGGAAATGTGAGAAGAAAAGAGGAGGAAGAGAGACAGATTCTAAACTGGAATTTTGAACCAAGTGGAAGAATGATTGTTTTGAGAGAAACTGGAAAGTGATTGTGAAATATGGTAATTTTAAAATTCTGGTGGGACACAAAATAGTGATCGTATCGCTGCTCAGCGAGCACGTTGAAATATTGAAAAATAGTGCTCATGTTTTTTTTTGTTTTTTTTCACATATATCCACTGACAGCAATTATTGTCTGGAAAATTCATCAGTTGAAACAAATACCACTTACAATTTAATGTCACGGATCAAGAAGAATTAGTGGACACGCAGCGATCGTACAGTTCTAAAATTAAAGTATATACGAATGTGACCGAGGAAATTAAGTATAAAAACCCATAAATAACTAAAAGGATCCAGTAATTCTCCAGAAACTTTCTACAACTTACCTGTGCAAGTTGCAATTGTTTGTACTCAGCGTTAAAACTGAAAAAAAAACTTAACATTCTTAATATTCTTAATATTCTGCTCAGTATTCATAGAGTCTAAATATCACTAGACCTGAGTGTGCCACTAGATGACCAAAAAAATAAATAAATTTAGGCAACATTTGTTTACCTGGTTATATCATATACTAAAAATTAGCCAAAATATGACTGCATAAACACTTATAGAGTGAGCCAAATTTTAAGGCTGAGTACTAATTTTGAATATTAAAAATTCAGCTGATACATCCACACAATTGACGTTGGTGTCTATGTACCTTCGTGACCAAAACGTAATTAATGGACAATGACTCAAGAAATCGTAATGACACGATTGCAAATAAACCATACCCCCGGCCGGGATTGAACCCGCGGTCATAGTCTCAAAACTCCAGCCCGTCGCGTCGCGTTATTGTGGCTAGCTGGTCTAGTGGCTAACGCGACGGGCTGGAGTTTTGAGACTCTATGACCGCGGGTTCAATCCCGGCCGGGGGTATGGTTTAATGGACAATGTCACTGGAGTGCCATAGAACATTATATATGAGTTCAGGCGTACCTCAGTGAGAAAATGTTTAAAATCAAATCCCAGTGGAGTATATTCCTGGTGACAGGCCCATGATATCAACCCACTATTATATATATATTTACGATGAAGTGCTAAACTGAATAGAATCATACGGTACCTAGAGAATAGGAGGTAATTAGGTTTAATAATATAATAATAATATCTACAAGTACATGTACAAGGTATACAGGCCTAGCTGACATCAATGAAATACTACTATATAGAAAGCCCCTTGTTATGCAGAACATTTCGGGAAAATTAGGTCAATTTTGTCCCGGGATGCGACCCACACCAGTCGAGGCAACTCTAATTCTTTGGATCAAGAGTATTTCACTAACACTAAGGCACGCTCCTTAAAGGGCCAGTTTAATAATGGGGTTCACTGGATTGACGGAGCCACCTCTAACAGTCGTCATTTCTCCTAATGTATATAACTACATTATTGCTCAAGGTGTATCCCTAATACACATCTATCTACTCACTGTAATATAGACTCCACTGTCTGGAAAAGAATTAAAAAGTCCAGCTGAATATTTCGGTATCTGAAGGTCTCTGATGCAGATCAAAATATTCCCTTGTTTTTTAATTAATTTTTCCAGATAGTGTGTTTATAATACATCTCTCTACATATGTGGACACACTTGCCACTTGATGATGTTCCAGGAAAGACCAAAATATTATCCAGTTTATATTTCAGTTTTGCCTTATTTCTGCCACGGTAATATAATTTTTACTCGTCACATAATAGTTTATTTCTCTGTTTCTTTTCCATTTTTTCCAATAGTTGTTGCATGATAGTTACAACAGAGGTGTGTGCCAGATCACTGCATACGTGGGTGAAAAGTGTCTCAGGGTCGAGGGATGATTTGGCTCTCACTGGGAGAGTGCGCCCCTATGGCATGAATAGTGCCTCCACTCTTGACCTTAATTCCTCCATGACCAGTTTATTATTCATGACTGACTTGTGCAACATCCAGGGAAGCCTTTCCAAGTTCTCCATTGAACATTAATTAATACCTGTTTCATCTGACCCTTTCTCTATTAATTTAACATTTCTTTCGCTCTCAAAGATGGTATCTGTGATTACCGTCAAACAGTATAAAAAAAAAAGTTACCCACCTTCCTTATTTCGAGTCACTACAGTGTGATGCTCTTTGGCTCAGTGTGGGTTGTTGTCAGATGGTATTGCTGAAGGTGTCTTTGGGTTATTGAACACCGAAATATTCTGACTTCGTCTATTTCTCCTCAGTCAGATAATCTTGTGATCTCTTCTTTCTGGGAAATGTCAGTGTTTACCGCTGGCCATCAATTGATCCTCAGAACTGTGTATGTGTGTGTGTGTGTGTGTGTGTGTGTGTGTGTGTGTGTGTAGGGGGAGAGAGAGAGAGAAAGAGAAAGATAGTAGGAGTTGGTGACAGGTAACACACACTGCCTGCGGAAAGCACACACAGCCTTGACCCAAATAAATTAATGCCTACCCACTGCTACATCTAGCAGTGGGTAGGCTACATCCAGCAGTGGGTAGACTACATCTAGCAGTGGGTAGGCTACATCTAGCAGTGGGTAGGCTATATCTAGCAGTGGGTGGACCTCAGATACGACACCTCCCTACAACAGAGTGGCTTCGGCTGAGTCCCTGACGAAGGACAACCTGGAGCTGTGTGAGCGCCCTACCCACGCCTACATGACCCCACAGGAGAAGTTGATAGCCGCACGCGCCCTACACCGCCTCCACTCCGACTGCCCTCCCACGCCCACCAAGAACGGTGAGTATAGCCTCCTGGGGAAGTAAATGAAGTAGACAGATATACAGTACTTTGGTATCCGAAACGGGTCGTCTACACAGTAGGCTTCTTCAGTCGACTTCAGGTGACTAAAATACGACTGAAGATGCCTCCCGTGTAGGCAAAACGTTTCTGAAATAGATACCCATGTGTCTTATTCGTCATTATTACAGTCACATATTTGGTCCCCAAATTACACTTACACTTTAGTACTCCAGTGGCTTGAGCAACGGTCTTGAACCGATGTAAAAATCACATGTTTACGTAGAATGAAGCGGGTAAAAGGGCACTATTGCTTACATTTAGGACCTCTTTACTGGATACAGTAAATATGTTCTACGTATTTGTACTTAATTTCTTAAGTCGATATTATGGGTATCACTTTACTTTGTCCTCTCAGAGTGATGTTATAACAGGATGTAATGACATGATGTGATGACGTGTAGAGACAAAGAAAGGTTTGTTATTTAATATTATCGAAATATTTAATTACTTTATATACAGACAACTAGATTATATTAAATTTATTGTTCAGATAATTTCACCCTAGCTATATAATTGTACAAATATAAGTGTATTGAAATATTAGTGTTAGTCTGCCCGAGATGTTTCACATAACCAGTTTTTTTTTTCGAAAAAGTATATGTAATAAACTTCACCTTAATTTTTTTTTAATAATTATGGACGTTTCGGAAATAAAATTGTTTATTGGTTTGTACGTTTGCAAAGAATGCTGGAACTTAGAAGGTTAAAATGGGTTTGATGCGGCCTAAGGGGAATTTATTGTTTGCAGTGAAGTAATGTTAATGGTTATCTGATATGACATGAATCAAGGGGGTATAAAGCCTAGTCATGATGAGGTGTTTGTCCCTTCAGGGAAGGTTCCTTGACCCCGGTGAAGGGCTCTTGATGCAAGGAAGTGTCTTTCTCCCTTCCTTGAGTCGAACCAGAATGTCTCCAAGTCCCCCAGGTGCTGTATGTCCCCTATAGGTTTAGCGCTTCCCCAAAATATAATAATAATGAGGTGTCTGTGATGGATTTTTTATGTTAAGCGCTAAACCCGTGTGGATCATACAGCGTAAGGACTGAAGGAGGCTCGATCCTCCGTGCACTAATACATGCAATACTACCAGTATTAGAGTGAAACAGACAGATATGTAACATAAGCATAATATACTACACTCACATATACGTACAAAATATAATGAAAAAAATGTGAAAAATGTAAAATAAAATATTTATTAGGACTATCAGCAAGACGTTTACTATTATTATATTCATGAGAAGCGCTAAACATGTAGGGGTCATGCAGCGCCTGGGAAATGAGAGGTGATAAGCTGTGGTCCGAGGCGGGCAAGAGTGACTCCAATTCCTCGTATCAAGAGTCACCAGTTGTAAAGTGATAAAAAAGTGGCATAGAAAGAGTACTAAAAAGAAATTCATTTATATATAAATTGACATAATAGTGTAGTAGCACCCAGGAGTAAGTGATAAGTGGGACAACATCTGCAGTTTAAAGTTTGGACACCACGCAGGTAATTCTGCTGCGACTAGATAAATACACACACACATACACACACACACACACACACACACACACACTCAGAAGTGTCCTTGCTTGCAGATGATGCGAAGTTAATAAGAAGAATTAAATCGGACGAGGATCAGGCAGGACTACAAAGAGACCTGGACAGGCTACAAGCCTGGTCCAACAACTGGCTCCTTGAATTTAACCCTGCCAAATGCAAAGTCATGAAGATTGGGGAAGGGCAAAGAAGACCGCAGACACAATATAGTTTAGATGGCCAAAGACTGCAAACCTCACTCAAGGAAAAAGATCTGGGGGTGAGTATAACACCGAGCATATCTCCTGAGGCGCACATCAATCAGATAACTGCTGCAGCATACGGGCGCCTGGCAAACCTACGGATAGCGTTCCGATACCTCAGTAAGGATTCGTTTAAGACTCTGTATACCATCTACGTCAGGCCCATACTGGAGTATGCAGCACCAGTTTGGAATCCACACCTAGTCAAGCACGTCAAGAAATAACAGAAAGTGCAAAGGTTTGCAACAAGACTAGTCCCAGAGCTACGGGGATTGTCCTACGAAGAAAGGTTGAGGGAAATCGGCCTGACGACACTGGAGGACAGGAGGGTCAGGGGAGACATGATAACGACATATAAAATACTTCGCGGAATAGACAAGGTGGACAAAGACGGGATGTTCCAGAGAAGGGACACACACACAAGAGGTCACAATTGGAAGTTGAAGACTCAGATGAATCAAAGGGATGTTAGGAAGTATTTCTTCAGTCATAGAGTAGTCAGGCCGTGGAATAGCCTAGAAAGTGACGTAGTGGAGGCGGGAACCATACATAGTTTTAAGGCGAGGTATGATAGAGCTCATGGGGCAGGGAGAGTGAGGACCTTGTAGCAATCAGCGAAGAGGCGGGGCCAGGAACTGTGAATCGACCCCTGCAACCACAAATAGGTGAGTACAAATAGGTGAGTACACACACACACACACACACCTAGTAGCAATCAGTGAAGAGGCGGGGCCAGGAGCTATGAATCGACCCCTGCAACCACAAATAGGTGAGTACACACACACACAAACTGGAGGACCAAGCAGGGATAACAGGGAAGGCACTACAATGGCTCAGGGAATACTTGTCAGGAAGACAGCAGCGAGTCATGGTACGTGGCGAGGTGTCAGAGTGGGCACCTGTGACCAGCGGGGTCCCACAGGGGTCAGTCCTAGGACCAGTGCTGTTCCTGGTATTTGTGAACGACATGACGGAAGGAATAGACTCTGAGGTGTCCCTGTTTGCAGATGACGTGAAGTTGATGAGAAGAATTCACTCGATCGAAGACCAGGCAGAACTACAAAGGGATCTGGACAGGCTGCAGACCTGGTCCAGCAATTGGCTCCTGGAGTTCAATCCCACCAAGTGCAAAGTCATGAAGATTGGGGAAGGGCAAAGAAGACCGCAGACGGAGTACAGTCTAGGGGGTCAGAGACTACAAACCTCACTCAAGGAAAAAGATCTTGGGGTGAGTATAACACCAGGCACATCTCCTGAAGCGCACATCAACCAAATAACTGCTGCAGCATATGGGCGCCTAGCAAACCTCAGAACAGCATTCCGACATCTTAATAAGGAATCATTCAGGACCCTGTACACCGTGTACGTTAGGCCCATATTGGAGTATGCGGCACCAGTTTGGAACCCACACCTAGCCAAGCACGTGAAGAAACTAGAGAAAGTGCAAAGGTTTGCAACAAGACTAGTCCCAGAGCTAAAAGGTATGTCCTACGAGGAGAGGTTAAGGGAAATCAACCTGACGACACTGGAGGACAGGAGAGATAGGGGGGACATGATAACGACATACAAAATACTGAGAGGAATTGACAAGGTGGACAAAGACAGGATGTTCCAGAGACTGGACACAGTAACAAGGGGACACAGTTGGAAGCTGAAGACACAGATGAATCACAGGGATGTTAGGAAGTATTTCTTCAGCCACAGAGTAGTCAGTAAGTGGAATAGTTTGGGAAGCGATGTAGTGGAGGCAGGATCCATACATAGCTTTAAGCAGAGGTATGATAAAGCTCACGGCTCAGGGAGAGTGACCTAGTAGCGATCAGTAAAGAGGCGGGGCCAGGAGCTCGGACTCGACCCCCGCAACCTCAACTAGGTGAGTACACACACACTAAACACACACTAAACAACAGGCGGCTAAGTGCCTATCGACAAGTGCCTTTACCATTTGGTAACTAACACACCATAGGGACCACGAGACTAGAAGGGAGTGAATGTGGCAAGAGACAGGACCAGGAGGCAGGACTCGACCTTTGCTAGGTGCTCAAACAATATCTTTCTGATTACACCAGGAAGCAAACGGCAATAGCCAGTCAGTTCATTTGACAACACTGAGTGTTCTCTCATCCTGTGTGGAGTGTCTACCAAAAATATAGGTAGGTGTGTGTGGGGGGAGGGGGGCTGCCGACAGCCACACAATACTGACCTAGATACATAATTATACTGTTCGTGGGACTTCCCACGAACTATATATGCTGGTAGATTATTATTATTATTATTATTGCTTATTATTATTATTATTATTATTATTATTATTATTATTGTTGTTGTTGTTGTTATTACTTATTATTATTATTATTATTATATTCAAGGAAAAGTGCTATAGTCATAATGTTATACATGTGCCATGGGTGGAGAGACTTAAGTCTCGAGACACTCCCCAGATAGGGAGCCAAGGCCGGGTCACCACTACTTGGAAAAGACCCGGGCCGGGAGAATACCGGCAATTAAAAAAAAAAAAAAATGGTAAGCAATCAGATTCGATCTGAGGGCAAAGATGTGGGGTCTAGTTCCTTGGATCAAGAGATCTTCCCCTGCATCAAGGCACCTTCCTCACGCTGCTAGAGAGAAGGCATCACCCTGCTTCTCTGTGCTCCTGAAATCTTCTGCTGGAGAGCATTTTTTTAGGCAGAATTAATCTCTGTTTAGCTTACACTATTTCCTCGGTCAGAAGAGGAGGAGAAAAGAGGGAGTTTTGTTCGTCATTACACAGGACAAGTGTTCCCAGACAAGAGTCTTTGTTAAATGGTTACCTTCTTGGTGATTGCGGGAAGAGGATCCCTTTTGAGGAAACTGCGTAATATATACTATGTAACCATTAATAAGTATCACTATAAATATATATATATATATATATATATATATATATATATATATATATATATATATATATATATATATATATATATATATGGAAGTACCACCTCTATAGCTGGAATGGGACCCTCATCCTCAGAGAAGACAATAAACGTACCTCATGGAAAACTCAAGGTTCTCCCCGGAGGTGTTTGAATATTTTCTTCTCCTACCACCACCTATATTTTATATTCTATGTGAACATTTATTAATAAACAGAATACACTTACAGAAAACACAAACATGAATACAATGGTACAATGTATTAAAGATCATGAATTTCCTCCAGCTTCTCCGAAGCCGGACGCGAGCCAAGTATACAGCAAACATTTCCCCTCTGGATGGCCACGCTGAGGCGCTGGAACATGAAAGTGGCTGCCCTTTGGTCCCTGGTGGTGTCGATGAGTCTGTAACCGAATTCTTTAAGGAAACGTGTGGCATTTTTTCCCCATGATCCCAAGGTCTCTGATCCCACTGGGACAAATTGATACTGTTGGCTTATGTCCCTGTACTTGCTGATCTTGTACTCCTCCCTGTGGTCAGCAGCTCCTCCCTGTCGCCCCACACTGTGATGGATATAGGTGTCAGCCAGTGTGGACACACAGGTGTAGTCCCATGCTAAGAGCTTGCCATTCTTCCAAGGATAGATGGTGATCCCGTCGGGGCGGATAGCTGGTTGTGGGTATTGTTGGCTGCTAGAGATCGGGGCTCCCTCTCGGCTGGGCATCCAGCTGTAGCAAGGGTTCTCTTTATGATGTCGTTGACCTCATTGTGTCTTGCATGCCAGCCCTTGGTTTTGGAACAGTTAAAACCATGTAGACCGTATTGGTCGGCTTGTGCTTCGCTGCAAATACACGTATGTTCTGTGTGAATTGGGGCAGCAAGACGCAGAGTCACTGCAATACGGAGGGTCTTAGGGTCGAGTCGCGCTCCCATTGCCGATATGGGAACTGTTTGGAGGAAGTCCCCGGAGTGATGTGCACTCACAGCCTGAAGATGGGCAGTCTCCCTATCTGACGTTGCAGCCTTGAGCATGTCGGCAAGCACATTTTCAGCGATCGGGTCATCCCAGCCTGACTGTTTGTAAGCCAGTGCTGCACTAGGGTTTGGTGCTGGAGCAGCAAGAGTCTCCCATTCAGTGATGGCACTGGCATAGCTAGGGTCCTGTATTCCTGCTGAGTCACTGGCATAGCTAGGGTCCTGTATTCCTGCTGAGTCACTGAGGTTATATATATATATATATATATATATATATATATATATATATATATATATATATATATATATATATATATATATATATATATATATATATATATATATATTTATATAGGATGGGGTCCACCTCTGGTGCAAATTGTGGGACCCATAGCCTCGGAGAAGTGGATAAAAAGGCCTCAAGGAAGAATATATATATATATATATATATATATATATATATATATATATATATATATATATATATATATATATATATATATATATATATATATATATATATATATATATATACATATATATATATATGTATATATATATATATGGACGTGTCAGCGGATGGGTCTATGAAAGATGAGGTGAATCATAGAATTGACGAGGGAAAAAGAGTGAGTGGTGCACTTAGGAGTCTGTGGAGACAAAGAACTTTGTCCTTGGAGGCAAAGAGGGGAATGTATGAGAGTATAGTTTTACCAACGCTCTTATATGGGTGTGAAGCGTGGGTGATGAATGTTGCAGCGAGGAGAAGGCTGGAGGCAGTGGAGATGTCATGTCTGAGGGCAATGTGTGGTGTGAATATAATGCAGAGAATTCGTAGTTTGGAAGTTAGGAGGAGGTGCGGGATTACCAAAACTGTTGTCCAGAGGGCTGAGGAAGGGTTGTTGAGGTGGTTCGGACATGTAGAGAGAATGGAGCAAAACAGAATGACTTCAAGAGTGTATCAGTCTCTAGTGGAAGGAAGGCGGGGTAGGGGTCGGCCTAGGAAAGGTTGGAGAGAGGGGGTAAAGGAGGTTTTGTGTGCAAGGGGCTTGGACTTCCAGCAGGTATGCATGAGCGTGTTTGATAGGAGTGAATGGAGACAAATGGTTTTTAATACTTGACGTGCTGTTGGAGTGTGAGCAAAGTAACATTTATGAAGGGGTTCAGGGAAACCGGCAGGCCGGACTTGAGTCCTGGAGATAGGAAGTACAGTGCCTGCACTCTGAAGGAGGGGTGTTAATGTTGCAGTTTAAAAACTGTAGTGTAAAGCACCCTTCTGGCAAGACAGTGATGGAGTGAATGATACCTGGAGGTTATCTGGTCCATGACCAGGCCTCCCGATGGATCAGGGCCTGATCAACTAGGCTGTTACTGCTGGCCGCACGCAGTCCGACGTACGAGCCAAAGCCCGGCTGATCCGGCACTGACTTTAGGTATCTGTCCAGCTCTCTCTTGAAGGCAGCCAGGGGTTTATTGGCAATTCCCCTAATGCTTGATGGGAGGGTGTTGAACAGTTTTGGGCCCCGGACACTTATGGTGTTTTCTCTTAGTGTACCAATGGCGCCCCTACTTTTTATTGGCGGCATTTTGCATCGCCTGCCCAGTCTTTTACTTTCGTAGGGAGTGATTTCTGTGTGCAGATTTGGGACCATTCCTTCCAAGATTTTCCAAGTGTAGATTATGATATATCTCTCCCTCCTGCGTCCAACTGATGGTGAAAGTTTTTCTTTTTCGGGCCACCCTGCCTTGGTGGGAATCGGCCAGTGTGATAATAAAAAAAAAATAAAATATATATATATATATATATATATATATATATATATATATATATATATATATATATATATATATATATATATATATATATATATATATATATATATATATATATATATATATATATATATATATATATATATATATATATATATATATAATGTATTCCGTAAGGTTGTGTTAACAATAAATGTTTCTAAGTTTTAAAAGACTAAAATCAATGATCAAGAATCATTATATTTGTGAATGTTATTTCTTATGATAATGTGATTACCCCTCTGGATGTCTTACAGGTGTCACAAAGCCGGGTAAGCCATCTAAGCCGCTAACGGCTTCCCAGCCGAGTGGACTACCCCCCAGTCAAACGTCGACAGGTACCACGAATTCCCAGCTCTCAGTCTCCACTATGCTGCTCAGTTCCTCCTGTCAGTCCCTAGTGTCCGTCAGTCCCAGGGAAGCCCGTTGCTTGCCTGTCACTCCCTCAGGCAGCCCTCAACCAGACCGTTCTTCACGTACCCACCGCCCTACTCATCTATCTCTCTCCACTCAAGCCGCCCGCAGCAGGGGCGGCAACACCCCTTCGGGAGGGTCGTCTGCCAGCACCCCGACCACTCCTCGCAGTCGTGATGGGAACTGGGGCATGATGCGTACTGGCTTCAACACATTAATGAAAGCAGTCGTCTCTTCACCTCACCCTCCCCAGTCCTCAGGCTTCCCACATCCTGGTAATGCTTCTCACTAGCCCTGTACTCTTATCTGTCTCTGGATAAGGACACTTATGTACATTTCAAGACATTTGTTAAAGGAAATGTATCGTCACAAATAATTAGAACTGATTAAGCCACTCAGGACGAAACATTTACTTTAGTAAATGTTCTGAGTCGTACTTGAGTTCTTACCCACAAGGCATCGGCATCATCATGCTTTTCCATGTATACATACATACATACATATATACATACATACATACATATATATATATATATATATATATATATATATATATATATATATATATATATATATATATATATATATTATTTTTTCAGCTGTCGCCATCTAGTTATAGCATCGTTAACGTGCTGCGTGTGTGTGTGCGTACAAGTCGTGTGAATATGTACTCAACATGTGTATTATCTAAGTGTACATACTGTGTATGCACAGCCAGTATGTACCTTATCTGGGTGTACATATCATTTCATCCTTGGAGGTGAAATGGGGAATGAGAGGCTATCAACTTCGAGCCGAGCAAAGGGAAGAGTGGCTCCAGTTACTTGGATCAAGAGATCTTCCTCTCTAGTTTCTCCTTAAAGACTAGAGAGCAGAGGATCTCAAACGTCTAATTTGTAACGTTGCACACTTGGTAGAACAACCGGCGTATATATCTCAATTATCAGAGGACTGAGGATCGAGCCTCTTCAATAACTCGCAAATAAATGTCACCGGCGGATTATTTTTATGAAGTATTTGAGTGAGAGACGTCCAGGGCAGCTGATTAGCACACCTGAGTACACGTTGCTAGCCACACACCTGTCTTTGTGACACACACACACACACACACACACATACAGATGGGACACAGCAACAAGGGGTCACAACTGAAAGTTGAAAGCTCCGATGAGTCACAGGAATGTTAGGAAGTATTTCTTCATTCATAGAGTTGTCAGGAAGCGGAACACTCTGGAGAGTGATGTAGTGGAGGCAGGATCCATACCTAGCTTTAAGAAGGGATATGATGAAGCTCATGGAGCGGGGAGAGAGTGGACCTAGTAGCGACCGGTGAAGATACGTGGCCAGGAGCTATGTCTCAACCCCTGCAACCACAAATAGGTGAGTACACACACACTTTCCAAATGTTCGCCCACCTACCACTCACGCACACAACACAGCCTTCACTCACAGCGTATTCACTCACAAATAATACACGAATAATACACGTACATCCTTTCCAGTAAACCTTCCACAACATCCACTATGCAGTCTCAGTGTTACAGTACCAGTGTATATATATATATATATATATATATATATATATATATATATATATATATATAAATATATATATATATATATATATATATATATGCAATAACATCACAGTAAACAGGTGATTTCAGAATATGCAAAACAACCACTCTGAAAGAATAGAGAAATTCCAAGCGCTTGGAATTTCTCTATTCTTTCAGAGTGGTTGTTTTGCATATATATATATATATATATATATATATATATATATATATATATATATATATATATATATATATATATATATATATATATATATATATATATGCAATAAAATCACAGTAAACAGGTGATTTCAGAATATGCAAAACAACCACTCTGAAAGAATAGAGAAATTCCAAGCGCTTGGAATTTCTCTATTCTTTCAGAGTGGTTGTTTTGCATATATATATATATATATATATATATATATATATATATATATATATATATATATATATATATATATATATATATATATCTTATTCCACAGTGGAGTCGTGTAGTGAGGATGAGGACGAGGAGCTGCCTGAAGCTACTTGTGTTAGGCCAGCCACAGGCAACATCAGCAACCCAGCCAAGGAATGTTATGGTTCCATCACCCTGCAGATTCTCGGGCGTCAGGGACGATGGTGATTAATAATAATAATAATAATAATAATAATAATAATATTATTATTATTATTATTATTTTTATTATTATTATTATTAATTCTTATTACTAATTTTTATTATTATCATTATGTTTATTATTCTTATTACTGTTATTATTGCTATTAGTATTATTATTATTCTTTTAATAACATTATTATTATTATTATTATTATTATTATTATTATAAGTATTATTTTTATTTTTATCATTATTGTTATTATTATTATTATTATTATTATTATTATTATTATTATTATTATTATTACTTTTATTATTATTATTATTATTATTATTATTATTATTATTATTATTATTATTATTATTATTATTATTATTATTATTAATTATTATTATTATTATTATTATTATTATTATTATTATTATTATTATTATTTTCATCATCATCACCATCATCATTTTGTTAAGGAAAATCATTAAATCGTCAGGGTCACACAGCATCTGGGTGATGGGAGGCAATCATGATCGACCGAAGGGGAGTCTCTTAGTGCAGGCAAACTTTCATAAGCGGAATTCCTTGGTCAGACGACCAAAAGCTCCAGCTGTGGGTCATCATATGACTAAGACCCGCGTCAGGACACACTTGTCCTGTTTCCTGACAAAACCTTACCTAACATAAACCATTCATTGCTACAACCATTGGTACCATTGAACACTTCCCTGCATCGTCATCCTCCCATTTGTCGACACTGCCAAACCTTACTTCTGCAAGTCGCAGTTATCCACTGAGTACAATGATCAGACCGCACGAAAAAACGGTTTTAGAGCGCATGAAGTCTCCGTTGAAAGGGGCAATGCTAACTCAAACTCAGTTATTTGTCCTATTTGAATTATTTTATTTATTTACAGTATGTAGGTCACAAATATTTGTCTACATAACTGTCTTGTGGCTTACGTTTATAGGAGTGCACAGGATCTATGAGAGAGCTTAGGATCTGTGAGAGAGTCTAGGGGCCTGTGAGTGACCCTAGGGCTTATGAGAAAGCCTAGGATTTAATGAGAGAACCCAGGACCTAATGAGAGAGCCTAGAACGTAATGATAGAGCCAGATAGAACCTAATGAGAGAGTTTAGGACCTAATGAAAGAGTCTAGGAACTAATGAGAAAGTCTAGTATCTAATGAGAGCCTAGGATCTAATAAGAGAGCCTAGAACCTAACGGGAGAACCTAGGACCTAATGAAAGAACCTAGGACCTAATTAGAGAGCCTAGGACTTAATGAGAGAGCCTAGGACTTAATGAGAAAGCCTAGGACCCGTGAGAGAGGCAATTTCCTTTCCTCAGATCGAGTCTGATTGCCTCCAGTTCCTCAAGGCGCTTTATGACCCCTTATGGTTTAATAACAATCCTTTCCCACCGACTCCAGGCTACCACCAACACCACAGTCTCTATCATTCCACGCTCGCTCATTTCTCGCTGAATCCGCCCACACTCAGGGTACGCGTGGGCGTGTGTGGGCTGGCAGGGCTGCCTTGGGTAGGCGGGTCGGGCGGTCTAATGCTGGAAGTAAGCGTGGAGCCTGGAGGTCGCACTCGCTGGTTGGTCCTTCCACACGCCCATGGTCCCAACGTCAAAGTCAAGGTAAGATTGTCTTTCTGTTAGTATTATTATTAATTATTATTATTATTATTATTATTATTATTATTATTATTATTATTTGTGTAGTATATGCAAGACAATCGCAAACGTGCGATCAGGAGGTGCAAAACGAGCCACAAGGAAAGACAACTCTAGGCCAGGGTCTGATAGGATGTACATGGCGCTGACCACACTGTCTGCTTACCTCTGAGAATTTCCATTTCATATAAGTATTGTAGTCTGGTATAGCTCCTAACAAAACCCTGGGGACAGTGCGAAACGCCTTGAGTTTCCGTCCTTCTGTCGGTTTTTTTTTGTGTAAAATAAATATATACGTTAATATGGATAAATAAATTTGCAAGAGCTTATAACTACATATGCGTCATTGATTCCCCCAGAATATAGGAACATGTATCTGCAATAGAGATGGAATCCAGTGATGGGTCAGCTTCTAAAATCCCCTCCCCTCCTTTCCTCCCCTCCCCCTCCTTTCCTCCCCTCCCCAGGCCATGTGTTGACACATTCTTCCAACCCACCAAAAATGTCAACAGAACTTCGTGTACCCAACTGATGTTGCCTCAATAAATCTGTGGATCGTTACGCCAAAGTAGTGTTAATCTGGGCCATCAAGGCTTCAAAACTTGCAAAACTTATGCCTTAATAATGTTTTCCTGCATTTTTATCTTGTATACTTATTAATTTTGAGATATCGTGTAAAATACTCAGTATATGCATTTTTTTTTTTATCTGCTGGACACTATGCGATACTTACAGTTTCAGTAGTGACTAATGCGCCATTACAACCACAAGTATTATACCATAAATATCTTGAGATTAACGACAGAAGAAAAAGTGAAAAATAAATCTTATCTGGCAGTATGCCTGAGAAACAATGTGGAAGAATACTTCACTTTCGTGTCTAAGGTCACGACGTCCGTCGGAAGGTTTGGATAGATGGTGCTAACAATGATTCTTCTTGCAGCTGGAAACGGTTGTGAAGGCTGTGGTGTCCATTGGATAGATAATGCTAGCAATGATTCTACTTCTTACAGCTGGAAACGGTGGTGAAGTCCCCACGGGAGAGCAAAATGAAGAAGAAAGGCTTGGTGAAGGTGTCGGTGTGGGTGTGTGGGCGTGTGTGGAGGTACGCTGCCATAGGTCATGCCCTCATGCTCCTCACTGACCCCTCAGAGGCTCTCATTTTACCACTTCATCACCACACACAGGTATGTCATCCACCACACACCGGCATATCATCCACCACACCCCATATATGTGCTTAATCTCCCTTCCAATTTATTTACAATATTTACGACATTCCCAGCTCGAGCGAGAAATCTCCAGAATGTTGTTTCTGCAGATCCTTCAAGACAAGTGCCATGATGCTGGTAAAGACATTATTTTTTCAAAGGAATTAGAACTACTCTTCATTTCTAAGATTAAAACTGATTGCCTTCCATTTCCCTGGTTCTGTACGGATCTGTACCTCGTAATAATTTGCTACTGTGAGGGGTACATAGCTGTCATAAACAGCTGTACTCTCATTAATGTTGGTGAGTGGAACAAACTCCCAAGTACAGTTATAGAGGCTAGAACGTTGTGTAGTTTTAAAAATAGCTTAGATAAATACACGAGTGGGTGCGGGTGGGTGTGAGCTGGACCTGACTAGCTTGTGCTACTAGGTCAGATGCCGTGCTCCTTCCTTAGGTGAATGTGTCCCGACCTGACTACGTTGGGGCATTGGCTTAAGCCGGCAGGAGACTTGGACCTGCCTCGCATGGACCAGTATGCCTGATGAAGTGTTCCTTCTTTCTTATGTTCTAAATATAAAGGTTCTTTGGTATATGCGTCTATACACTACAGTTTGTCTGGTCACATCCAATACTCGACATATACAAACATTTTTTGGCTCAAGGCTCGGCAAGTGATGCTAGGAAGCTTGTCTGTCTCGCACCAGCTTACAGCTTCATGGTAAACCATGGTTATCTACCATCTAGAGCTCACTTAAAAATGAGTATAACAACGTCTGATTATTATTACATTCAAGGATGACCAACAAATGCAATAGTATTTATAATAATTGAAACAAGAAGTAATTTACATATTATTTAATGCTAATAATTAATAATAATATTATTAATGATAGCAGCAACAATGCTTATAAATTCTGTTACTCCCAGTACTACTATTATTACTACTACTGTTTCTACAGTTACTGCTACCACTACTATTACTGCTATTACCACTACTTCTACTACTACTACTACTACTACTACTACTACTACTACTAATACTACTACTGCCACTGCTGCCGCCATTACTACTATTACTACTAGTATTAATATCTTTATTACCAACATTACTGATATTATACTTCAAACAACAACAACAACAACAACAACAACAACAATAATAATAATAATAATAATAATAATAATAATAATAGTTAACGAATTACTTATCAAATTTTCATCATTCGTGTTTGGTAAGTTAACGACATTTATATTTTACGAAAATATATCCAATATATATGACCAGTGAACGGAGGCAGCGATTACATTACCAGCATAAAAATGACACATCAACTGAGGATCAGTCAATGTTTTCAACTCTGTTGTTATAAATGATTTGAAAATCGACAAGTTGAAGACTGTTGTGCAACAAATGGGAATCAATATTAAAAAGACGTTTCGCCACACAGTGGCTTGTTCACTCCAATACACAGCAGAGAGGAGTAAGGAGAGGAGCTTGTGGTCTCGTCTCCTCTGTTTCGACTCGCGTATTTAAGCTGCTTCTCCGGCCATGTGCTGTACTTTCTACAAGACTGATGGACTGAACATATAGATTCTAGGCTGAGGGACTGATTACTTCAAACTCCTCCTCTCCTTATTCCTCTGTGCTTTGTATTGGACTGAAGAAGCCACTGTGTGGCGAAACGTTTCTTTAATAAAGATTCCCATATGTTGTACAACAGTTTTCAACTCTGATGAGACTCATTTTCCAAGTCTCTGCAATGTCAGAGAAAATTTTATAAATTAATGGTTAATCTCTCTCTCTCTCTCTCTCTTCCTCTCTCGTTCTCTCCCTCTCTCTCTCCCTCTCCTGTCTCCTTTTCTAAAGTTATGTCTGGCTTTCTCATTACACCTCATCAGAATCTCTGCACTATCTCCAAAATTTCTGGCGCTATTTAAAAAAAAAATAACATTATGATATTCAACAATATAAAACCATAAATTGGACATTATGACTCAATAAAATTAACTCTCTCTTTCTATGAGACAGTATTTTTCTACCTATCTTACTGATTTCAAAAAACAGTTTTGGTTTGGAATAACACACTGCCAGTTTTTTTACATACTAGGCTCATAATTAAAAACTTAATCAAAACTGCATGAAAAAGAAATCACGTCTGATATCAATTTTTCTCTTCCGCCCTGATAGCTCCTAAGGGCGTTGAGAATTTCGTAAATGCAAGGATAAACTCTATCCATATTGCTTCGCGGTTGTATTTGTTTATTGCTTTGATATATATCAAAGAATGTTATTCATGGAGGCAAAGAAGCGAATGTATGAGAGTATAGTGGTTCCAACACTCTTATATGGGTGTGAAGCTTGGGTTGTAAACGCTGCAGCGAGAAGAAGGCTGGAGGCAGTGGAGCAATGTGTGGTGTAATTATTATGCAGAGAATTCGTAGTGTGGAAATTAGGAGGAGGTGTGGAGTTACTGAAAGTATTATTCAGAGGGCTGGGGAGGTGTTATTGAGGTATTTTGGTCATTTAGAGAGGATAGAGCAAAATAGAATGACTTGGAGGGTGTATAAATCTGTAGTGTAGGGATGGAGGAGTAGTAGGTTTCGTCCTAGAAAAGGATGGAGGGAGGGGGTACAAGAGGTTTTGTATGGAAGGGGGCTTGGGCATACAGAAGGCATGTGTGAGCGTATTAGATAGGAGTGAATAGAGACGAATGGTTTTTTGGACTTGATGAGCTGTTGGGGTGTGAGCAGGGTAATATTTTGTGAAGGGATTCAGGGAAACCGGTTAGCTGGACTTGAGTCCTGGAAATGGGAAGTACAATGCCTACACTCTAAAGGAGGGGGTTGGGATATTGACTGTCTAGAGTGACATCTAAACTGTCATATCTGAGCGCCTGTGCAAAGATTGTGATTATGTGTGAATGATGATGAAAGTGCTGAATGATGGTAAAAGTGTTTCTTTTCTGAGTCACCCTGCCTCGGTGGGAGACGGCCAACATGTTGAAAAAAAAATATGTTTCGAAGAATAGTTATAAATTTAACTACTACTTACAGATTTCTCTTTAGCGAATGGGAAATGCTGAGGTTCCCAAGAAGTGAAATAAGTGAGAATTAAGAAAAACTGGAGATGACTCATGAAAGATAGACAGTGAGCCGGCACCTAGTAAGTAAAAGACATGAGGACACAGGATGACTTGAAAACAACGTTTCGCTTAGGGATAAAACTCTTGCTGACCGAAAAGTCTTTTTAACTAAGGTTTACTATGTGTCTTGGATATACTGAGATGAAACTAGACGACGTTTCGTTCGGTTCTGGACCATTATCAGTCATTATAAAAAAAGGGGAAGAAAGACAGAAATAAGGTAAAGTGAAGAGAGGTTGGAAGACAGTTAAGGTCAGATATGATCACGTGCGTTGTGAAGATTAGAACAACTGACAAAGTACCAGAAGAGACACTCCCCAACAGAAACAATCTTGGCGTTAAGATTCACGTTAATAATACGAGGGTCGAGTCAGCAAGACTGCTCCTGTGACAGTACGTCCCGGCCGCCAAGACTGAAATATGACTTATGTGTGTACGTACAGCCATTATCCACTCCTAGATATCATGGTATATCACTGTTGACATGTTTTTGCAGTTGACCGATGATCTGGGTGTAGTAGAGGTGAGTCTGCGCTGTGATTACTCTGATGCCGAGGCAGAACTTCCTGGACAAACACACAGCGAAGTCACTCTCACACTGGAAGTCCTCAGAGCCAAGATCTTACGTCTGCACCACCCCAGCGTTCTCTCCAAGGCCAGGAAGAAAGGTATCTGTTTAATTATAATTATTAAATAATGCAATAAGATCACAGTAAATAGATGATATCACAATATGCAAAACATCCTCTGTGAATAACAGTGAAATTTCTAGGGATTTCACTTTTTCACAGTGGTTGTTTTGCAGTTATTAAATATTCTGTAAGTACTTTTTTCATCCCGTGATACATCCAGCACATGTTTTTTTTCCATACGTGCCTACCCTGGTCTAAATGATCTCTTGCATGAAATAACAATTTGTGTTTTTTTTTCCATCTTGTCGGTATTTTATGCCGTTTTTCTCCAAAGCGAATGTATATTGTGTGCATCACCTCGTGCATATACATTGAGGGTTTACTGTAGTCTCTATTACATGAGTAAACTATTGATTTGTTGTGTTCAGGTGACACACATCGACAATAACACTCATGCAACTGATAGATTTTAACCCAAATAATTAACCAATTTGCTCGCTTGTGTCTTATTGCCTGTGTGGCTACGCTTTTTGCTGTGTTTCTAAAAAATAATTGATTATTTCTATATCATGTCTTTCACGTGGCCATGTCATCCTGGTTAACATCACTGACCTTCCTCTAGTTGAAGACTGATACATTCAGGAATCATGACTCAACCGTGGGCAGGGGGAGCACATACGTTTCTCCGGGTAGTTAGTTACGCAATGGTGGCAGCGTTTCGCTCACAAAAGAAACGTCCGAGGATCAATTCTTAGACTCAGCGAATCGCACGAGCAAGTTTTCCTATGCTCCTGCTGCTCCACTCACCTAGCGGTGTTGTGCATGTGTCTTAATTTCATCTTGTCGGTATTATATACAATTCTTGTACTACTACTACTACTACTACTACTACTACTACTACTACTACTACTACTACTACTACTACTACTACTACTACTACTACTACTACTACTACTACTACCTCCACCTCTTCCTGCCTATATATAGCCGTCCTGCTCCACCTCTGTTAGTGTGACTTTGTCAATGGTCCAAGTCGGACCGAAACGTCTTCGTAAGCTTCTCTCTTTTATGTGCGGGTTATTTGTGTAGCGCAGTGCTTGACGATATCCTCGTCTCCCACCTAATGTCTCCCAGCTCAAGCTGACGGACTTTATTACGTTATGTGAAAATTGAATCTTTGTGATGAATTGCGACAGGAAGACTATACTGTGTATTCAGATATGAAGAAAAGATCCCGTGTGGTAGAATATGAAAGGAAAACCATCTTGTGTGATGTATTATGATAGGAAAGCTATCCTGTATGATGGAGTATGGCAACAAGATCATCCTGTATGATGGAGTATGGCAACAAGATCATCCTGTATGATGGAGTATGGCAACAAAATCATCCTGTATGATGGAGTATGGCAACAAGATCATCCTGTATGATGGAGTATGGCAACAAAATCATCCTGTATGATGGAGTATGGCAACAAGATCATCCTGTATGATGGAGTATGGCAACAAGATAATCCTGTATGATGGAGTATGGCAACAAGATCATCCTGTATGATGGAGGATGGCAACAAGATCATCCTGTATGATGGAGTATGGCAACAAGATCATCCTGTATGATGGAGTATGGCAACAAGATCATCCTGTATGATAGAGTATGGCAACAAGATCATCCTGTATGATGGAGTATGGCAACAAGATCATCCTGTATGATGGAGGATGGCAACAAGATCATCCTGTATGATGGAGTATGGCAACAAAATCATCCTGTATGATGGAGTATGGCAACAAGATCATCCTGTATGATGGAGTATGGCAACAAGATCATCCTGTATGATGGAGTATGGCAACAAGATCATCCTGTATGATGGAGTATGGCAACAAGATCATCCTGTATGATGGAGTATGGCAACAAGATCATCCTGTATGATGGAGTATGGCAACAAGATCATCCTGTATGATGGAGTATGGCAACAAGATCATCCTGTATGATGGAGTATGGCAACAAGATCATCCTGTATGATGATGGAACAAGATCATCCTGTATGATGGAGTATGGCAACAAGATCATCCTGTATGATGGAGTATGGCAACAAGATCAACAAGATCATCCTGTATGATGGAGTATGGCAACAAGATCATCCTGTATGATGGAGTATGGCAACAAGATCATCCTGTATGATGGAGTATGGCAACAAGATCATCCTGTATGATGGAGTATGGCAACAAGATCATCCTGTATGATGGAGTATGGCAACAAGATCATCCTGTATGATGGAGTATGGCAACAAGATCATCCTGTATGATGGAGTATGGCAGCAAGATCATCCTGTATGATGGAGTATGGCAACAAGATCATCCTGTATGATGGAGTATGGCAACAAGATCATCCTGTATGATGGAGTATGGCAACAAGATCATCCTGTATGATGGAGTATGGCAACAAGATCATCCTGTATGATGGAGTATGGCAACAAGATCATCCTGTATGATGGAGTATGGCAGCAAGATCATCCTGTATGATGGAGTATGGCAGCAAGATCATCCTGTATGATGGAGTATGGCAGCAAGATCATCCTGTATGATGGAGTATGGCAACAAGATCATCCTGTATGATGGAGTATGGCAACAAGATCATCCTGTATGATGGAGTATGGCAACAAGATCATCCTATATGATGGAGTATGGCAGCAAGATCATCCTGTATGATGGAGTATGGCAACAAGATCATCCTGTATGATGGAGTATGGCAGCAAGATCATCCTGTATGATGGAGTATGGCAACAAGATCATCCTGTATGATGGAGTATGGCAGCAAGATCATCCTGTATGATGGAGTATGGCAGCAAGATCATCCTGTATGATGGAGTATGGCAGCAAGATCCTGTATGATGGAGTATGGCAACAAGATCATCCTGTATGATGGAGTATGGCAGCAAGATCATCCTGTATGATGGAGTATGGCAACAAGATCATCCTGTATGATGGAGTATGGCAGCAAGATCATCCTGTATGATGGAGTATGGCAGCAAGATCATCCTGTATGATGGAGTATGGCAACAAGATCATCCTGTATGATGGAGTATGGCAACAAGATCATCCTGTATGATGGAGTATGGCAGCAAGATCATCCTGTATGATGGAGTATGGCAACAAGATCATCCTGTATGATGGAGTATGGCAACAAGATCATCCTGTATGATGGAGTATGGCAACAAGATCATCCTGTATGATGGAGTATGGCAGCAAGATCATCCTGTATGATGGAGTATGGCAACAAGATCATCCTGTATGATGGAGTATGGCAACAAGATCATCCTGTATGATGGAGTATGGCAACAAGATCATCCTGTATGATGGAGTATGGCAACAAGTTCATCCTGTATGATGGAGTATGACAGCAAGATCATCCTGTATGATGGAGTATGGCAACAAGATCATAGAAGTCCGATAGGTTTCCGGGCATTTGTTTATTGTTATGAGAAGCGGTTAAAACCCTCTGTGGAATTTTCACCACAAAAAAATGGGGCCGGCTCGATCCTCCGTCCTGAGATGCATGCTGTACAAATTTTACTCACCTTGTTTCCTTCTGCCCAAAATGCTAAGTAATACAGGTTACTTGCTGTTGTAACTGTAATGCATCTTAGTGGGAAAAAAATGATTGCTTAATTGGGATTAAGGCCTATCGATTAAATAAGGGCCATTAAGTCGGTATGTAACGTGTTCACAACCGGTCCAAGGATAATTTATTCCCTAAAATAAGGGTTAACTTAAACTCTCAGCGTATATACACTTATTAGGTTAGGTAAAGTTTATCAGGAAAGAGTACAAGTGTTTCCTTACATGGGTCTTAGTCATATGATGACCCACCACTGGAGAGACACAACTATCGATGCATATAACCACAATGTATCTTATAATGTACTGTATCTTATATTATAATATATCTTATATGAAGACTCGGCCGATGTGGTGTGTCGGGTGGCTCTGTGGGTGAAGGGTGAACGCATCGAGAGAGAATCCTCCAGCCCTGTACAGATGCCAGTGACTCACGACCCTGTGTTTAGGTGTCGTTCTGTGTTTATCCTGCGACGAGACAGTCTGCAACACGCAGCCATCATCCTCAAGGTACAGGTCACTCAGTATTCATCTTACAACGAGACTAATTTACGTTGAAGTTGAAGGCAAGATACACATTGCAGAGGAAGCTTCTGTTGGGACAACGTTTCGCTGTGTGTAGAGCTTTAAAAACCCATGAGAGAAACGTTGTTCCAGTAATAGTTTCCTCTGCAGCATGTCATTTTTCTCATTATTGTCGGCAGCAAGATGTTTTGATACAAGCGGGGAGTTATTTATCATATATAAAATTATAAATATTTCAATATTTTAATTTATTTCTGTTAGAGACTTAAATACCGAGGCTGGAAAAGTTCACAAGTAACCCATGCTGTGGAGAGGACAGTTCTGACCACATTTCGGTGAAATGTGCCGCCTTAATAACTCTGATGCAGTCGATAGAATTTGAAGCTAAGAAACTAACCAAGCAATTTTTACACAAATCACCCGCACATAGAAGTGAGAAGGTTATGGAGAAGTTTCGGTCCTACTTGGACTATTTACAAGTCACACTAACACACGAAGGAGAGGGAGCCCTTATATATACTGGCTCCATCACCTTTTATATGCCGAAACGGACCGAGATGTCGTCGTAAGCGTCTCTCGTATGTGCGGGTTATTTGTATATTGTTCCAGTCACGGCTTTGTGCCTTTCTGCTCTTATCAACCAGTTATTATTTATGGCTTTCTTCCTACAATGGCTGTTCAAAAACCATTTTGGGCAGACTCTATCAATATTTTTTTAGTTATACCACCGTCCTTCTGTTATACGTTGACCATTTTGCTTACCTGTTTTTTCCGCAGCTGTTGTACACTTCCAAGTGGGGTGTCGAAGACGGTGTGGGGAAGGTGCAGCTGGGACCTTTGCTCTATCTGGGAAATTCTCCTGACAACAGTAATCACCCACCACCACCTGACTACAACACCTCCATCACTCTCTCGCACTGGGGCCAGGCACTCAAAACACCTGGAGCCACCACTATGTGGCACCACTTGCAGCTTTGAGCACACCACTATGTAGCACCACCTGCAGCTCCTACCACACCAGCCGATACCACCTGACTCCATCTCTCTCTCATAATGGAGCCAGACACTCAAAACAGCCGGAGCCACTTAAATATAGAACCACCTGCAGCTGTGATAGCTCCTGACTCGACACCTTACAAGCATTGTTCTGGGAGGAAGCTGACTAATGCTCCATTCTCTTAAAAATGTCAGCTCTAGATATAATAACGATAATAACTGCATTCATAACTGATTAATCATAAATAAATCTACAGAGATTAACTTCAATGGATACAGTAGTTGCATAAAACTGTAATCATTATTTGACGTAACTAGCTGAGTGTTAGGTGCTTAGGGAAGGTAACCTAATGAAAGAAACCATTCACGGTTACTCCCACCAGGTGACTCTCCAGGACACGAACATCGTAGAGTCAGTGTTGTTGCTCCACTGAACTCCAGCCTTCCCACGTAACTTTCAAGAGAGTAAACACTGTAGTTTCACACCTTCTAAAACTCTACTCTCGCTAGCAAACTTCCTGGAGAGTCTTCATTGTTCATGTTCACAGTTCATTAATATTTATAATTCCATTGAGCGTTCACCTTCACAAGAAACTACTGAATGTCCGGTGTGTCAATAACCTCCGGGCGCCTCCTTCACCACCTGCCTCCAGCTCATCCTCACATTATTCCATGTGATGTAAATGCTTTACAAAACTGACAAGTTGAAGAATGAGACACTGTGCAACATGTGTCTCACTGCACAAATGTCATTGTTCGTTATTCCATGTATCTTACTTCCGTTCTACTTTTATACACTCATCATAAAAGTGTAAGAAACACTGCTAAAAGAGTCAATAAACCCACATGGAGACAGTAAAACTAAAGAGAACCCGACTGCTGTATAATTAAGCCTACAACTGAGATTTGATTCAGCCAACAGTTTGTTGTAGAGGGTCGAGTATGAGGGCGAAAAATACAGAATCCATCTTCTATTTCACTGTCTGTGTGCGGGGGCTTGGCTGTATTATATGTATACTTGGCCAACCTATCTGCCTAGCTGACTGTTGTGAGTCGCAGCTTGGGGGAAAAAATATGTAGGCGGGGTTCCACTTTACAGCGCTTCGCATTACAGCGTTTTGATAATGCAGTGGTTTTCAATTATACATAACCATTATTCATTTATTCAATAAATATATTCACCACTACTATAAGCTAAGGACGAAAATATTTTAAGGTAAGTAATGTGTGTACTGTATATGTATTTTTAATGCCTAGCACTATTACTCAATATACGATAGTATAAACATGTTAACAGGGTTTTATATTCATCTGAAAGTGAAAAAAGGCTGTTTCACTTTACAGCAATTTTCACTCTACAGCAGTAGCCCGAAACCTAACCTGCTGTATAAGCGGGGCCCTCCTGTATAATAATAATAATAATAATAATAATAATAATAATAATAATAATAATAATAATAATAATAATAATAATAATAATAATATTATTATTATTATTATTATTATTATTATTATTATTATCATTATTATTATTATTATTATTCAAGTAATGTGTATCATTTTCTCCACATGATCAGCTCATCTCGGCAACTTTATTTTCGGCATTTTTTTAATAATACCTTTCAATGAATGTGGCGCCCACCCTATTCTTGTTTGTTCCTTCCTTAACCCAGCTCACTGTACATAACACATGGTACTCTCCAGCAAGAGTCTTCCACCTGTACATCCACATCCTTGAACACGTTGCTCCCTCAGTCAGGGTAAGGTCCACTGAGTCGGGCCAGCAACTAGATGGGTGACGCCGATAAAACACGATCTCCTTGTTAACCCCCCCCCTCCTCCTCCTCGCACGGGTATACTACACTATATAACATTATACCACATTATATAACATATCACACTATATGCTACACAATACAACACTATACGACCTGGAGGGTATTCCGGGGGTCAACGCCCCCGCGGGGTCCATGATCAGGCCTCCCGGTGGATCAGGGCCTGATCAACCAGGCTGTTACTGCTGGCCGCACGTACTTAAACGTACGAAACAGCCCGGCTGATCCGACACTATATACTACACAATACAACACTATACCTTACTATATACTACACTATGCCTCACTATATACACTATACCTTACTATATACTACACTATGCCTCACTATATACACTATACTTCACTATATACACTATACCTCACTATATACACTATACTTCACTATATACACTATACTTCACTATATACACTATAACTCACTATATACACTATACTTCACTATATACACTATACTTCACTATATACACTATACCTCACTATATACACTATACTTCACTATATACACTATACCTCACTATATACACTATACTTCACTATATACACTATACTTCACTATATACACTATACTTCACTATATACACTATACCTCACTATATACACTATACTTCACTATATACACTATACCTCACTATATACACTATACCTCACTATATACACTATACTTCACTATATACACTATACCTCACTATATACACTATACTTCACCATATACACTATACCTCACTATATACACTATACTTCACTATATACACTATACCTCACTATATACACTATACCTCACTAAACACACTATACTTCACTATATACACTATATTTCACTATATACACTATACCTCACTATATGCACTATACCTCACTATATACACTATACTTCACTATATACACTATACCTCACTATATGCACTATACTTAACTATATACACTATACTTCACTATATACATTATACCTCATATACACTATACTTCACTATATACACTATGCTTCACTATACGCACTATACCTCGCTATATACACTATACTTCACTATATACATTATACCTCATTATATACACTATACTTCACTATATACACTATGCTTCACAATATACACTATGCTTCACTATATACACTATACCTCACTATATACACTATACTTCACTATATACATTATACCTCATTATATACACTATACTTCACTATATACACTATGCTTCACTGTATACACTATACCTCACTATATACACTATACTTCACTATATACACTATACCTCACTATATACACTATACTTCACTATATACACTATACCTCACTATATGCACTATACTTCACTATATACACTATACCTCACTATATACACTATACCTCACTATATGCACTATACTTCACTATATACACTATACCTCACTATATACACTATACCTCACTATATGCACTATACTTCACTATATACACTATACCTCACTATATACACTATACCTCACTATATGCACTATACTTCACTATATACACTATACCTCACTATATACACTATACCTCACTATATGCACTATACTTCACTATATACACTATACCTCACTATATACACTATACCTCACTATATGCACTATACTTCACTATATACACTATACCTCACTATATACACTATACCTCACTATATGCACTATACTTCACTATATACACTATACCTCACTATATACACTATACCTCACTATATGCACTATACTTCACTATATACACTATACCTCACTATATACACTATACCTCACTATATGCACTATACTTCACTATATACACTATACCTCACTATATACACTATACCTCACTATATGCACTATACTTCACTATATACACTATACCTCACTATATACACTATACCTCACTATATGCACTATACTTCACTATATACACTATACCTCACTATATACACTATACCTCACTATATACACTATACCTCACTATATACACTATACCTCACTATATGCCATTATATACTATAATATTTTAGAAGTGAGTTAGAGGTTATAAGGTGGTGAAGGGCTCTTGAGTTGAGGAATTTGTGCTACCTTCTCTCTCCTAGGATCAAACCTATTTACCTCTCATTTCCCAGATGCATTATAGCCCTTTTGGGTTTAGTGACTCAGTATTTATATAATTATAATAATAATAATGATAATCATTTAATAAGTTGTGATTATCTTTCCAAACTCCCTCCCCACTCCCCTCCCTCCCTGCCCACTCCCCTCCCTCCCTCCCTGCCCACTAGCCTCCCTCCCTGCCCACTCCCCTCCCTCCCTCCCTGCCCACTCCCCTCCCTCCCTGCCCACTCCCCTCCCTCCCTGCCCACTCCCCTCCCTCCCTCCCTGCCCACTCCCCTCCCTCCCTGCCCACTCCCCTCCCTCCCTCCCTGCCCACTCCCCTCCCTCCCTCCCTGCCCACTCCCCTCCCTCCCTCCCTGCCCACTCCCCTCCCTCCCTCCCTGCCCACTCCCCTCCCTCCCTGCCCACTCCCCTCCCTCCCTCCCTGCCCACTCCCCTCTATCCCTGCCCACTCCCCTCCCTCCCTGCCCACTCCCCTCCCTCCCTCCCTGCCCACTCCTCTCTCTCCCTCCCTGCACACTCCCCTCTCTCCCTCCCCACTCCCCTCTCTCCCTCCCCACTCCCCTCCCTCCCTGCCCACTCCCCTCCCTTCCTCCCCACTCATCTCCCTCCCTCCCCCACTCCCCTCCCTCCCTCCCCACTCCCATCCCTTCCTCCCCACTCCCCTCCCTGCCTCCCCACTCCCCTCCCTCCCTCCCCACATACCTCCCATCCTCCCCACTCCCCTCCCTTCCTCCCCACTCCCCTCCCTCCCTCCCTCCCTACTCCCCTCCCTTCCTCCCCACTCACCTCCCTCCCCCACTCCCCTCCCTCCCTCCCCATTCCTCTCCCTCCCCACTCCCCTCCCTTCCTCCCCACTCCCCTCCCTCCCTCCCCACTCCTCTCCCTCCCTCCCTCCCCACTCCCCTCCCTCCCTCCCCACTCCTCTCCCTCCCTCCCCACTCCCCTCCCTTCGTCCCCACTCACCTCCCTCCCTCCCCCACTCCCCTCCCTCCCTCCCCACTCCCCTCCCTTCCTCCCCACTCCCCTCCCTCCCTCCCACTCTTAATTCCTCCCTCCCCATCTCTAACCTACGTGTCTCCCTCCCTCTCTCTCTCTCTCTCCCTCTCTAAATATTCCTCCCTCCCCTGCTCTGTTCCTCCCTTTCTCTATATCTTCCCTCTCTCTATCCCTGCCTCCCTCCCTCCCTTCCTCGTATTCCTCCCTCTCTCCCTTCCACTTAACAATAAGGGCACTACGAGCGTTGACTCCAACAATAATGATACAAATAATACTTATCATCATTCGAAACTACAATGATTATATTATTTATTTCGAAACTGTGTGAAATTAATAAACTTATTTATGTGCAGATTAAAGTTTATTTGAACCTATTAATACTAATACTAATAATAATAATAATAGTAATAATAGCAGCAATAATAATAATAATAATAATAATAATAATAATAATAATAATAATAATAATAATAATAATAATAATAATAATAATAAAATAATAATATAAATTATAATGTAACAATATACGAATTACATTAAAAAATAATAGAACGTCCGACAATTACTTTTAAGATATATAAAAGTTAAGAAACAGCTTCTGATACCAGGGTTCGAGGTTCACGAACCCTCCAGGGAGGTTCCTGGAGGATGACGAATGACTCTTGATCCAAGGAATTGGAGCTATCCTGCCCTTCCTTAGATCGAACTTGATAGCCTACCGTTTCCCCGCGTGCCGGGCGTAAGAAACTTCTGCCTCAACATCCTACTCGAACCACAGCTACCATTATTTAATTTTTAATTGAAATCCTTAGAAAATTATCTTCATTATTATTCGTAGAGTCATTCACTTGTTTATTTTTTCCATTTTGTTCAGGCGGAAGACGTTACCCTGACAATAACAGTAACAACAGGAATAATAATAAAACCCGCAGTATACAGTGTTAATTACACCAACATTCGCCTTCACTTCCAAGAAAGTAATGGGTTACAATTTAGACACAAGTTATAGACCAAACTTTTGTTGGGACAACGTTTCTCCCTACGTACAGCTTTATCATGACTTGTTAAAGCTCTCTCCAGAGCGAAACATCTCAATAAAAGCAAGTTCAACAACTTTCCACAAGGGCCCTTGACTTAAGGAGCTTCAGTGAGAAAAGAAATCATCGTTAATATAATTCTTTTTATTGTCAAAATTAGAAGACCAGAAATTCTTTACGTATACTTATCCCGACTCAAAGTGAATCATCCTCTTAATATTCTCTACTTGTATGTAGATCTACAAAGAAAAGTGTTAATACTTGCTTAAATAGAAAACTGTATACGGTTCTACAGAGAATATATCATGTAAACAGCGCAGTTCTGAGACACAGGAGTTTTCCCTCGCAAACTTAAAGCATGTTTGCCAACTAATTTGAAGACAAATGTGGGTAATTGTTTGATGTACCAAGCTCGCTAAACTTTTCTTGAAATGTCGAGTCATTCTGTGTTTTAATGGTGTCCACTTGTATATTCCTATTTACTCTGTTAACATCGAAATAAAATGGGGGATGGAAATGTTAGAAATCTAGGTTCAAATACGAAATTTTACTGACACCCAGTACCAGTACACCAGTGGTTGTTTGATTACTGATACCCAGTACCAGTACACCAGTGGTTGTTTGATTACTGATACCCAGTACCAGTACACCAGTGGTTGTTTGATTACTGATACCCAGTACCAGTACACCAGTGGTTGTTTGATTATTGATACCCAGTACCAGTACACCAGTGCTTGTTTGATCACTGATACCCAGTACCAGTACACCAGTGCTTGTTTGATCACTGATACCCAGTACCAGTACACCAGTGGTTGTTTGATCACTGATACCCAGTACCAGTACACCAGTGGTTGTTTGATTACTGATACCCAGTACCAGTACACCAGTGCTTGTTTGATCACTGATACCCAGTACCAGTACACCAGTGGTTGTTTGATTACTGATACCCAGTACCAGTACACCAGTGCTTGTTTGATCACTGATACCCAGTACAAGTATCACTGATCAAGTCTGCTCTTAAGACCCGTACAAGGTAATGTTTTTGCTAACAAATGTAATACCCGCATCGAGAACAGGTGTGCCCCCTGTGGAAGGGAGTGCCCCGTGGGCTGGTGGCATAAGCTCTCGCTTCACAAGGTGAGGTGTCCGGGTTCGAACCCCGGCGAAGGGGTGGAAACATTGGACGTGTTTCCTTACACCGGTTGTCTATATTCACCCATCAGTAAAATGGGTACCTGGGTGTTAGTCGACTGGTGTGGGTCGCATCCTGGGACAAAACTGACCTAATTTGCCCGAAATGCTTTGCATAACAAGCGGCTTTCTGTATGGCAGTATATCATTGATGTCAGCTAGGCCTGTATACCTTGTACATGTACTTGTAGAAATAAGGATATATATTAATATAACAGTAGCAGGATCTAGGGTACTAACAAGACCGACATTAACAAAAGACAAGTGTTGCAGAGCAATCTTCTCTTGGGACAACATTTCGCTCAGTGTAGCTCTTTATAAAGCTCTTCATCGTGCGAGACATTATCCCAATAAAACCTCGCTTTGCAGCGAGTCTTTACTATCGTCGGCATTTAGATCCAAGAACGATATTACCTTCCTAGACTGTTCCCTACAAGTTTTCTCGTGGCTAAAATATCCCCATAAATACCTCCTTCCAGTGAACTAAAGAGCGAGTCAGTGGCACTCCAGACATTCTCAATAAGCATTCAGTGATGACAACTTTAGTCTTTATTGCAGGAGGGAAACATTGCTTTCCCGATTCACTTTGCATGCACTGTAGCTCATTTCAGGATTTGTTGCACTGTTTCAACATACACATATACGAGATAAATGTGTACGTGTGAGGGAAGACTAGGCAGTGTGATATTTAGGTATTTCATATGCTTTACCTGACAGGTATGTGTGGGTGGATTGCATAAGAGTGGAGATGCAGGCAAAATTTAAGGCAGCAACGCTGCGTGGTTGTAACAGGTTGCTGCCGCTAACTCTCCAGAATGTGAATCAATCCCGACTAAATTCTCGGCGGGTGGGAACAATGAGTACAACTCAACCTGTTGGGAAGTATCGCTAATCTTCCTCTGGCTGCTTATAGCCTTATCCAGGCCATTAATTTACTCATTACCTTGCCCTATCGCCTGCCCTGAGCCTGCAAGCCCAGGCTCATCCTTTAAGCATCCACCAATGAGAATATCAGACCGAACATTACCAAGTGAGGAAAGTTTCTATCGAATTTTCCCCCCGCTACCCTGGCTAGCTTGAGCATGCGTAGCACCCCTTCTCTGCTTAGAGAATTCCCATTTACCGAACAAAAACAGTTCTACGTAAGTTTCCTCAGCGTATTGCCCATCTGACGGTGACGCGATCTCGCAGTATATTGCATCTGTAAGCGATGAGGGGGTCCCTGAAAGTGTGTGTGTATAGATGTAGTGAGTGTAGTGAGTGTGTGGTGTTGAGAGGCTGAGTTCGTGCGTCTGGCAGGTTGTGGAGTGATGAGAGGGGAAGCAAGAGACTGGCTTCACTGTGTCTCTGGGCTGTGACTCTCGTACTATCACTCCTCACTCATCTTTCCGACAGTGACTTTGGTATTTCCCTTCTGCTCTGCATGCCTCTCTATTTCTAGTAGAAATAGATTACTCTTGGAAAGAATGCTGGCTGATGCAAATAGACCTGGATTAGCCTTGTTTTTCTTATTTAAAGCGTAGATATTGTAGGCCTAAGCCTATTATCGCATGTAAAACATAGCCAATTGCAAAGTAACAATACGTTTGTCCATATGGAATATTGATAGTGAATATTTTTTACATCAAAGAGATCATTTACCCGATGTAGTTCATCTATACCAGGAGGTTTTGAGCGCATGTTTGTAGGATTTAAGCACGCTCTCTATGCCTTTCAATACAACTCCGCTGAAGCCAAGACTACTGAATGCTTAAGCATGAATAGCAAAGCAGTATAGAATTTATTAATGCCATCTGTAGATCAGAGTGCAGCTAGCAAGCTTGGCATTATAGATTTTTGCGTTACTAGCACGATTTTTTTTATTTTTGAGATTCAGTGTAAAAAAAAAAACCTGGACTCATGACTCTCATATATTTGAACTTTGTGTATACGCTGTGTATGTCCCAATAGTGAGCGAAATCAACTCCCATTACGAATAAAACGCAAAAAATACTATGATTCAGTACGAATTAGAGCTTCGTTTTCCATCGATGATTGTTGGTCGTTAATAATGGATTTAATACCAGAAAAATACCACGAATGAATTCTATATTCCAGTCTATCAGTATTTTGAAGGACAACACGAAAATCCGCCAGTTGTGCTCACGATTTAACTCGCAGAAAGAAATGTTTTTTTGTAATATGGTGTCTAGAGGGTTCCCAGACACTGACAGTTTCATTACTGAATATGTTTGGATACAGCAGTGTACTGCCGACGGTAAAGAAGAAAAGACAGATATAGAACAGCTTCTCATTGTGACAAAGTTCCTCTTTATTTAGAACATTATCAACTCAATGATAAAGCTTTTCATAGAGCGAAACGTTGTGTCTGTAATATTGTAAATGTGTTCTTCCGCATAGGTAGCGTCACTGAGGCAAGAACTTTGGGTAGCTTTAACTATAGGTTGGGTGGGTACATGAGTGCGTATGATTTGAGCCTGCCTATCATGGGTCAGTAGGCCTATTGCAATGTTGGTTGATTCTTGTTTGCTTGTGTTCCTGTTTAGTTGCTCACCCACCACACATGTCAGCTACCAACTCACTGATTTAGGAAAAGCTAGAGTAACAACTTTCACTCATGTGGTAAATTAGACACATGTGCAACACTTGGGTATTTATATTGAGGAAACGTTTCGCTACATGGTGGCTTCATCAGTCCAATACAAAGAAGAATGGTGGAGATCAGAAGGAGTTTGAGGTAATCGGTTGAATACACAACGACTCCGGGCTGAGGGACTGATTACCTCAAACTCCTTCTAATCTTCACCATTCTTCTTTGTATTGGACTGATAAAGCCACTGTGTGGCGAAACGTTTCCCCAGTAAAGATACCCAAGTGTTACACATGTGTCTTATGTATCAACTTATCGGTTCTTTGAATCACTTATCTACGTCACTCATGTGTCTTAAGTTAATGTAGTTTGGGAAGGAAGAACGACGTAATACCGTATTTAGTTTGTGAGAGTTTATTGATAATCTGGGAGGATTGTGGACAAGACATAATTATTTTCTGTATAGTTTGTGGGTAAAACTTAGGGACAACTTTTGTTTATTGCTAGATTTTAGAGATAATCTATGCATTCGTAGGAAGAAGTTAGTGGTAATCTGTTCAGTCTGTGGAGGAAAACATTGATAATTTGAGTCGTTTTCAGAAAGAACCTTGTGATAATTTGTGTAGTTATTGGGAAGAGGAACTTAGTCATAATCTGCAGAGTTTGTGGGTAGAATTAGATGATAATCTGTGAGCTTTGTGGACGGGAAGAGGGGGGATATAGATACAATCAGTGAAATTTATGGGGATTGTTTAAGAATCATCTGATTTTTTTGTGGGTAGAAGTTAGTAATAATCTGCATAATTCGTAAAAAAAATCCTTATGCTGATTTATAGGATATGAATCCGTAAGGGTTATAAAACGCCTGTTGTATGGGAGGTAATCAGACTTGATCCGATAACGGGAAGAGCAACTCCTATTCCTCGGATGAAGAGCCTTTGAGCGTCATTAATGCACCCTCGAGGGTAGAGGTCCAGCCTAACAGACCAGCTGGAGTTTTCACGCTGAAGGACACGATGCTAAGATGATAATGAATGACTAGGTTACTATGAGCTACCGGAGTTACCTAAGACTTGTAAGTAGCAAAGACAATGAACTAATTTTACTAATGGAACAATATTGTGTCTAAAATTAACGAAGACAACGAAGTAATAGAACCATTTCTTCAATGAAGACAACGAGACACTTGTAACTATTTGATCATTGTAACAAAGACAATTAACTGGTACAACTATTTCTTGACAACAACACAATGTATTTAACCCACGCTGCTTCTATAATAAACAAAAATATAAAAAATTTGCATCCTAAGTAGCAGTAATATACTATGACACATATTAGCGAGTTATACTAGAGTATGCGATGGTCAAACTGGCGAGAAAATTAAACTTGTTATTTTCCGATTCTTATAATAACGCTTTAAAGTACATGAAAAATATCTGGGTGTCTCTATTGCTGAAAAATTTCGCTCACACAGCAGGCTTCTTCAGTCACATACAGAGGTGACTAAAACTGGAGACAACAGAAGCGGTGGAGAAGTACAGATGTGATCAGTCCATCAATCTTGAAGAAATTAAACAGTATTATAATGTTTAAACCAGGTAATATCGAGGTCAAAGAGAATATCTTAAGCTGTTCCACAACATACTGATTTTTTTTATAATAAACCTAAAACAGCAACTTTATTTCTTGATGCAAATGGAAATTATGTTCATAAAAAATGCTGACAGTATGACTAATGTTATTTCCAGTATCAAAACTGTTTAGTATATACTGGACAAATAATTAATTTAACGGACCCTTCATAAGAGTGATACAACAATCAGAAAGATAATGAAAATTTAATTAGACTATATGAAGTCACCTCATGTAAATTATGTTATTGTATATTAGCCTGTTCTTCTTCCACTTTTAATTGCTTGACGAGGTCATTGACGATAGACAGGAGACATCCACTGTCCACGGAGTTACTCAACTTCCGTCCTGTCACACTACTGAAAAAAACGGAATTTTGTTAAGTCTGATGCACTGCCAGGATTGCCAGTCTCTTTTTCTATGTTTGGAACATTTATAATGGCAGATATATCTTATTAACATCGTCTTACATTTAGCACACACTTTTCTCTCTAGTGTTTCTTTATAATTCTCGGAATTTGTAATATTTCCTTTCCATTTCTAATGGGAAAGTAAGTTCAGAATCCTACCCCTCATCCCCCAATCCCGTCAATGCATGTGTCGAAAATGGTGATTAAAATTTCGAAGCCCTCGGGCTGGTTATGTTTTTTCAGGCATGGAATTCCCCCCCCCCCCCCAAAAAAAAAAAAAAAAAAAAAAACGGAAAATTTTAAGTTGGAGTGTGTGAATGCGTGTGGCTACAATACGGACGTTAAGAATAGAGCTGATTGTTAGTGTTGTGAATAGAACTGAAAGTTCTAGCACTGAGCGAACGCAAGTTAACAGACGTGAGAGAGTTTGAAAAGGAAAGAACTACATAAAAATAAAATAGTTGGGTGAGTCTGAGTGAACGAGATCCGGAGAGGAAGTTCCTCTAATTTTGAATGAATAGTTGCATAGAAATGAAGAAGTGAAGAGATTTATATGTTCATATATACTTGAATGATGTGTCATAGAATAAAAGAAAATTATGAAAAGTAGACAGTAGAAAGTGTTAATGCGCCTGGTGGTGAGAGGAATGCAAAAGAGAAGGTTGGGACTCTTCAAAAAATGAGAGAATAATTATTAAAGATGACCTCAACGCAAAAGTGAGATACACTTGTGAAAAATAACAGATAAGGTTGGAGGAGCACCGGGTGCAGATGACTACTGCGAAATTATAACTAAATGTGCTTAGATAAATGACTTGTAACTTGCGGTACATGTTACAACACACACACACACACACACACACACACGTATATATACATATATATATATGCAAAACAACCACTCTGAAAGAATAGAGAAATTCCAAGCGCTTTCGTGACTACTCACATTATCAAGGAACTATGATAAGAACCTTGATAATGTGAGTAGTCACGAAAGCGCTTGGAATTTCTCTATTCTTTCAGAGTGGTTGTTTTACATATTCTGAAATCACCTGTTTACTGTGATCTTATTGCATATATATATATATATATATATATATATATATATATATATATATATATATATATATATATATATATATATATATATATATATATAGGTTTAGGGGAGAAAAGTGGCAAATTTTTGAAAACTGTAAAGAGTTTTTATGAGGAAAGAGAAGGTCAGGTTCAGGTATGTAGGTGAAAAAAAGAACAGTTTTAAATATAAGAAAATATTGTGTAGTGATGTGTGATATCACTGTGTTTACAGATGGGAACTGTGAAAGAAGTGAATATCAGTGTGCTGGGTGAGGCATGTCATCTGTCATTTTTATTGTTTGTAAACACATAATTTCTTTTGGAAGATTCATATAATTCCAGTTTTCTGGACAGCGCTGTATAGCCCTTGTGGTTTAGCGCTTCTTTTTGATTATAATAATCCAGTTTTCTGGAGGAGGAGCAGCGTGGAAGAATATAAAAGAAGCAAGTTTTAATGAACACAGAATAGAGAAATAAGTTTAGGGACTGAAATATAGGAATTCAGACGTGAAAGAGGCTGACAACACAAGACATGACTATTTATATAAAGACTATATAAAGATTATATAAAGACTATGAAGGACTAACTTCGATCTGGCTACCTCTTCTTCTGTCTAGACATTTGTGTTCAAGATAGCACAGCAGAAGGCTCTCCATCTCTCTACCCTTCATTTCCTCTGGCCTCACTTCTGGCTTGCTGATGTGGGCGAAGATTGACACCGTGTTCTAGGGAAAAGGTCAATGGATGTATTAAATGGAAATTTGGAAGTACAGTTTAAACTTGCATCACTGGTACCTCTACTATTGCTACTACCCCTACTATTGCTACCACTACAACTACCCCCGCTACCATTATCACTACTGCTACCACTACTACTGCTACCACCACCACTACTACTATTACTTTTACCACTTCTACTGTTACCACTGCCACCACTACCACTACTACTACCACCACCACTACTACTACCACCACCACTACTACCACCACAGCTACTACCGCTACCACTAAAACTATGCTATGGACTACTGATGGTCCTGGGTGGTTCATGAATCCTGGATGGTTCATTAACCAACATCAGGTTTCCAGTGATCACAAATGTTTCAGCAATAACGACTTCAAAGGGCAGTCAAGGCAGTCTGTCGAGTGTTGTGTCTGCAGCTCAGTCTAAGAGCCACGTCAGTTACCATGTTTTCCAATAATATGTTATTTTTTCCCTATAATCTACCTTGTCCATAATTACTATCGCATTTGCTTTGTCTGCTCTAGTAAGGTGAAGTCCAGGATCTTTCCTTAATTCATGGTAATTATAGACAAGGTAGATTATAGGGGAAAATAAACGTGATATTAGAGACAGGGAAACTCATGAGCTCTTAAACCACGAAGTTCATTCTCATGTTTCACGTTATTGAATTACTCCACACTTCAAACAGTTCCTTATATTTGAGTGCCAGAATTTGTTAAATATCGTCAAGATTTGAATGGGATCTCGAAGTCTCTCTTTCCTAGGGTTCGAGTACCTTGGAAATGGGCTGGGCAAATATTTTTGTTAATGGGTTTGGGTCTGAGAAGAACTTGCCTAGTATGGGCCCATTAGCCTGCTGCGGTGTTCCTATTTTCTTATGTTCTTAAACCAGCCTTTTATCTTATTTACCATGCGCCTTGTTCAACCCCTTTCTATCCTTCCCTGATCCTCCTTACTACCTACTTAACATTTTCTATGGACACTAATCCTTGTATCCCCAGGCTTGAGCCTCTGAGTCTTTAAATCATTTAATTTTTAATTTTTTATTAACACGTCGGCCGTCTCCCACCCAGGTAAGGTGGCCCGAAAAAGAAAAACTTTCATTATTATTCACCCCATCACTGTCTTGCCAGAGGCGCACTTACACTACAGTTATAAAACTGCAACATTAACATTATTATTATAAGGGGGAAGTGGTAAAATAGTAAGGGTGACACAGCGCCTGGGGATGGGAGGTAATCAGGTTGGATCAGACAAGAGTGAGGGGTAACTCCTATTCCTTGGATCAAGATCTCACCTTCAAGAAGTATTTCTGAGCGGGTTTTTATTAATGAAGTTACGAGCTTAGTTGTTCTTCTCTGTGAAAACCATGTCGCTTACTGCTTATTATTTTCCATAAATTTTATGGTCTTGTGCCTAATAATATTCTCCATTTGTTTACCTGAGTTAATGGGATGATAGAGGAGTGTACAAGTTTTGTCTCAATTAGCAAGAACTCATTTAAAATTAAGTCCTTTCTAAAATTTTCTCTTATACGTTTAAAGATATATATTTCTTCATTTATGTTAATGCAAAAATTAATAAATTTGTACCAAAAGAACCTTAAAAAATTAACCTTATTATAACAAGCGAAATTTAATTTAGCCTAATTCAGCAAAATATATTTTAGATAGGTTTACAATAATTTAACAATAAAAAACACAATGAAATTTTTTTTTCGTTAGGTTCAGAATGATTTTTGCGAAATTATTGGATACACAAATTTTTGCCTGCCTTATTCGACAAGAAGAGCGTTGCTATTTAAACCAAAATAACAAGTTTTACCTATTCGGCACGACATATATATATATATATATATATATATATATATATATATATATATATATATATATATATATATATATATATATATATATATATATATATTATATATATATATATATATATAAACTCAAGATAAGTGGCAATGAAGGAGTGTCACTGAATGGACAGAATAATGGACAAAGGGCACTTGAACCGTGATCCATACATTTAGCAAGCCTATTCAATTGCTTGGTACCTGGCCTTTTTTATTATGCTGTTAAATATTAATACCAGTAGTATGTACAAATTTTACAATTCTAGCAGGCAGGTCTTCCAGCTCACTTGATTTGTTAATGTTTAGCTGCTCTTGGTAGATTAACCTGTCATACCAATCCTACGAAGAAATTTTGCAGCGTGGCGATGTTCTTCTTGTGTTTAGCTGTAAATGCAGAACTGAAGGCTGTGTTGAATACGGAAGCTGTTTCTCTGTTGTCTCTGCGTTGTTTGTATTTTGCAGTTTGACCCAGTTGGGTCGTGCGGAGACAAAGAACAAGCTGTAAGTGGGACAATGTTTCGCCCTGCATAGAGCTTTATCATGAGCTGAAGAACCTCTACACAAAGCGAAATGCTTTCCTAATAGAAGCTAGTGCCTCAACTTGTATGTTTTTCTTCTTACAAGTCAACACTTGGCTTCCTCGTGCAGTTTGTGTTGTTGACGTCTCGAAACATATCAAAGGCCTCCTCTCTGTATCATTACACTGAATTCAACACAACACTAAAGAAAAAAGTCTTTCAGTTTGTCTCCCGTTGCGCATGAGCATATAAGATCACCATCGAAGTCACGAGCCACTGTATTATAAGAGAGCGTCTGGAGTGGGGAGGTGACTCTTTTTAACAGGGAGGAGCTCTCTAACATAATCTATGTCTAGCTACGTAACTTCTTGCTCGCCTGAGTGACTGTTTAAACTGGTATTAGTGTTATTGGTTTCACTGACTTGTTGCATCGTTAATACGAATTACTAATACTTTTTAATGCGAACTACTAATACCGTTTAATGCGAATTGCTAAAACCGTTTAATACTAATTACTTATACCGTTTAAAACTAATTGTTAATACCGTTTAATACTAATTATTAATACCGTTTAATACTAATATAATTTAACACTAATTAATACCGTTTAATACTAATTACTAATACCATTTAATACTAATTATTATTAGTTTAATACTAATTATTAATATATTTTGATACTAATTATTAATACCGTTTAATACTAATTACTAATACCGTTTAATACTAACTACTATTACCGTAAAATATTCACCATGTCCTAAGTGTTCCCTCGAGTGTCTTTCCCTACAACTTGTTGGTATTACGAACCTGGTTTTAACCATACAGAATTTTGTTGTTATTTTAGACGATGTTTCGCGTAAGAGCGAGACTTTATAAAGCTGCAGTACGTGTCCTTATACCAGCTTGGCGGCTTGTTGCCCCAGCCACCAACTTAGTCACGTTTGCCAAACATGGGGACAGACTGGGCAAGAAAACTACGGATTTTCCAAGCTTTATTTATGGTCAAAGTGTGAATTTTATGGTGGAACCCAGTGATTCAGGTCATGCCTTGGGCATTATAATAAGCGATAGACAGGCACAAAAGTTATTTTGCCTGTCTATCGGTCAAAATAATCAAGAAAAGAATACATTTTATTTGTGTAACATTGAAGATACACTAGAATTTAAGCTGCAAAGACACATCTTCGGCTCAGAGTCAGGTTGCTCTTATTTACGTGGTTCATTTGCTCATGTATGTAGTTGACCTAAACGATCAAGGTTCAGTGGAGCCCCAGAAGGCTCAATACCGTGACTGGAACAATACACAAATAACTCGCACATAGGAGAGAGAGAAAAGCTTATGAATGGTCCAAGTGCCCCGTGGCGTGGTGGGTAAAACTCTCACTTCACACGGTTAGGGTTCGGGTTCGATTCCCGGCAAAGGTAGAAACATTGGACGTGTTTCTTTACACCGGTTGTCTATGTTCCCCATCAGTAACAATGGGTAATGGGTGTTAGTCGATTGGTGTGGGTCGCATCCTGGGACAAAACTGACCTAATTTGCCCGAAATGTTCAGCATAACAAGCGACTTTCTATATAGTAGAATGTCACTGATGTCAGCTAGGACTGTATACCTTGTACATGTACTTGTAGAAATAAAAATATGATTATTATTAAGTCGGACCGACACGTCGTCATAAGCTTTTCTCTGTCCTATGAGCGGTTACTTGTGTAGAGTCCCAGAAGGGCCACATTGGCTCCTAGACTATCCTGTTCAACTCTTAGGCGAGACCATTTAAAAAGCAGTTAAAAGTCCATATACATTAAATCATGAATCACTGTTGTCAGTATACACCAGTTTGAACGTCCATTCATAGACGAGGTTCAGGAAGTCGCTCAGCCGACTTAGATCTCACTGTAAGCTACGAGCGAATCCTGCAGAATGAGAATTAGTTGGTAACTGCTGCTTGTCAGTACCAGGAAGAACGGTGTTTTGTGTCCCCTCCCCCAGCTGCTACTTCGGCTCCTCACAGTGGGTGTTCTGGACATCACTGACCACAATCTGTCAAGCACTAGCCTATTTCAGCCCATTTCGAATTACGACCAAGTCCACATTTTTGAGTCTGTTAGGATGGAATAACTCTCAGACCCAAACAGGTATCATCAGTAGTTGTCTGAAAACTTCACTACTGTTCCAGCTGATGTCCTCCGGAAACCCCCCCCCCCTCTGTCTGTCCATGAACTTTCTGGCACGTTGGAGCCTGTGATAGTACACCTAGAAGATAATGAATAAGACACTTGTCCAACACTTGGGTATCTTTTTTTATGGAAACCTTTCTCCAGCAAGTGGCTTCTTCTGCACTGGACTGAAGGAGCCACTGGCTGGCGAAACGTTTCCTGAAGAAAGATACTCAAGTGTCCCCATTTATAAATGTGTTGGTTTTTCTAAACCATTTATTCAAACACTTAGCAGATGCAAGGCGAAGAGAAACTTGGTTGAAGGAGGCATTTGAACTAATCTAAACGGGTAATCGGGAAAAAGAAAGGCACGGCATCTTGACCAGTTTACCACGTCTCCCACCAGGATGTATCAGGTGAGCTACAGGTGGAACTCACTCAACTCTTCCCCCTTTTTCATGAGAAGGTTGCACCAACTGCAATGAAGAAACTCTTCTGAAATACGAGACTGGACTCTGCACAAGGCCGGCAAATCTTTGCTTCCTGTGTGGACCACGGTCCCCATGGCATCAGAAACATGCAATGAACTTTTTAAGTGTAACTGCAAGAACTTACATGGCTGTGGTGGGAGATGTACATACAAGACGGCTCAGTGGAAGTGCACAGAACTTTCAAGGTGTAAATGTCTGTAACAGAACTTTGGAGAGCAATCTACATGCCGATACACGTCCAGCAACCAGATAAAATGTGCTAAATTAGACACATGTACAACACTTGGGTATGTATATTGTGGAAACGTTTCGCCACATAGTGGCTTCATCAGTCCAGTACAAAGAACAATGGTGGAGATTAGAAAGAGTTTGAGATAATCAGTCCCTCAGCCAGTCTGATGAACTGATTACTTTGTATTGGACTGATGAAGCCACTGTGTGGCGAAGCGTTTCCATAATAAAGATACCGAAGTGTTACACATGTGTCTAGTTTATCAACTTGCCGCCTCTCTGAACCATTTATATACAGATATAATTTACATAACACATTGAGCAATCATTTTAATTTTAAGCATCGTGGCTTTCTGGTATTATTTAATTGCTCTTCCAATCATGTACAGTAACTACATTTGTAATGCGCACTGTACTAGTGTAATATTTTCACAATTACTAAAGATTTATAAACATAAGTGATTAATTTGCGTCTTGCTAATATCCAGCCTAATTTAATTATATTTTGATTAAGTGGTTAATTTTTTAAAACGTTAAATAAATTGTATTAAGGTTTCCTAGCTATCAAATTTCATGGCCTTCATCAAAATTTTTAATAGTTACTATCACAAAGTGCTCCAGAATACTTGGTATTATCCAGAACGTCCTCATTTCCATCAAGCTGCCTGATGAAAGGTGTTGTTCTCTTTCCTGGCTGTGTTGAGGTAAACACTGTACCACCCGGAGCAAACTCTCGTCACTCTTCTTGTAAAGAGTTTTAACATACACATTTGTACCTTTTTTTTTTATTTTGCTATTTGTATTTCAATCACCTGCAATTGGTTGTTAATACCTAGCATCATGTTAGCACCTTTTTTTTTTGTTGGCTGGAGCCTTTATGTATAAAGTGTATCCAATCATAACTAGTTCCGCTGTTAACTGATAACAAGAATTTTTATTAAAAACTGACATTTCATCCAAATGAACGAACATGGATCCAGCTGGATTCTTTCAAATTAAATTGGTGGAAACATATTTGAGCACCTGACTACAGGTAACTGATTGCCTTTTCTCTCCCCCCAACCCAGGAACCCTCTCATGTCAACACTCATTCTGTGAGTCTGTGAAACATGAGACCAATCCCATGGTACGTAAAGAGAATAAATTGCAACGAGTGTTTAGGAATCTGTGGTAAAAAAAAATATTTTTAATGGTTGAAGAAAGAAGTGTGTTAGAGGGAACACTGATCAAACGCTCAGTGTTGTAGCGATGAGGTGACTGGAAGCAGTGATGTATCGAGATTAATGGGTTATGTGCAAATATATTTTGCTGGGAATACGAATTGGAAGGTCCTGGAGGGATTGGTATCAAACCTGCACACGAAAATCACTCGGCAGGAGATGCAACATTCCCCAATGATAAGCAGGGGTGCCACGAGTACACTGAGAGACAACACAATAAGTGTCCGGGGCCCAAACTGTTCAATTGCCTCCCAGCATACATAAGGGGGATTACCAATAGACCCCTGGCTGTCTTCAAGAAGGCACTGGACAGGCACCTAAAGTCAGTATCTGACCAACCGGGCTGTGGTTCGTACGTCAGCTTGCGTGCGGCCAGCAGTAACAGCCTGGTTGATCAGACCCTGAGCCACCATGAAGCCTGGTCTCAGACCGGGCCGCGGGGGCCTTGGCCCCCGAAGCCTTCTCCAGGTAAACTCCAGGTATATGAAGGGTATAATTCAAAGATCAGAAGGGTTATTGAGATGCTTTGGTCAGTGATAAATACAGAGCAAGATATATTTACTGAGAGTGGAAGGAGGAGTTACAGGGAACATCGATGGAGAGTTGGATGGAATTTCATGATCGGCCAACTGGTTTTCATGAATCTCTTCATAAGAACTCGAACTCAGGCCACCAGATCTTCACAAGTGTAGATAGCAGACAAGCTGAGTGGTTCAATCGTCAGTTTGTCAGCTATCTGTAGCTGATAGCCTGGCTTCGAGTCCTGCTCTCTGAGATACATTTTTTGTCTAAACTTTAGTTTAGTTCCGCGGAGTATATGTACTGAAATCTGTTTATCTGTTGATGCTTTCACTCAAAGAGCGCTGATAATTCCGAAAAACACTAAGCTTCAGTCACTGTGATCAACTGTACTCACACAGATCTGATGGATGCTACTGTCTCTCCCTCTCAGTATCTTCTTCACAGCCTCCTTCCAACTCATCTTTGCATTGATAAATTAGATATATGTGCATCACTTGGGTATCTTTATTATGGAAACGTTTCGCCACACAGTGGCTTCATCAGTCCAATACAAAGAAGAATGGTGAAGATCAGAAAGAGTTTGAGGTAATCAGTCCCTCAGCCAGGCTGAGGGACTGATTACCTCAAGAACTTGTCGGTTCTTCGACCCATTTATCTTCTTTGCATTAGACATGTGGATCGCAGTATCAGTGTTGCTCATTCAGAACAATTAATCAGTGAAGCTATTTCCTTGGGAAACTTTAAAACCACGTTGAACAGGTACAGGAGTGGGTATGGTTGTACGTGTAAAGAACCTGTCTAGGCTGGGTCAGCAGGGCCTGCCTAAGACGGGTAGCAAGTGCCAGTAGGTCCTCCCTAGCATGGGCCAGTAGACCTACTGCAGTGCTTCTCTTATGTTCTTATGAGCCGTGGATGTTCGAACCTTCGTCCACTAATAAGCAGACTGATATATTGCCTAACTTAACACAGCTAATTGCCCTCAAAATATCAGCAACCAAGCAAGCTGTTGTTGTTGTTGTTGTTGTTGTTGTTGTTGTTGTTGTTGTTCATCTTCTTCTTCTTCTTCTTCGTCTTCTTTGTCTTCTTCTACGTCTTCTTCTTCTTCTTCTTCTTCTTCTTCTTCTTCTTCTTCTTCTTCTTCTTCTTCTTCTTCTTCTTCTTCTTCTTCTTCTTCTTCTTCTTCTTCTTCTTCTTCTTCATCTTCTTCGTCTTCTTCTACGTCTTCTTCTTCTTCGTCTTCTTCTTCTTCTTCTTCTTCTTCTTCTTCTTCTTCTTCTTCTTCTTATTATTATTATTATTATTATTATTATTATTATTATTATTATTATTATTATTATTACATTACTATTATTATACTATTAGTATTATTATAGATATTATTATTGCTATTATGTTTATTATTTTTATAAGGAAGTCTAGTGAGTGAATGGTAGTGTTCTTTGATGCGAGGGACGGATAAAGTAGCCCCAAATTCCTCTCATCAAGAGCACCGTATCTCATCGTCCTTGAATGCAGTTTGTTGCACCTGAAGGAAGGAATGATCTCCCTCATTATCTCTCTCTCTCTCTCTCTCTCTCGTCGGCATGAATGAAGTCAGTTCTTGGGGCTGTCATATATTACCAGGAGCCACCTGTTACTGTACGCACGCTGGATGCCTCCAGGCATCCCTCTACTTGTTGGCTCCACACCAACTCCAGCTGTCACGGTGCCAGGAGTGTTGGCACCGCACCAACTTTTGCTGTCACGATGCCAGGAGAAGTATAATCAGGGTCTCTCACTCTCTCACCTCAAAACGGGATGAAAATACTCTCTCAGTGTATTTACACTGACCAGACGTTGAGAAATATATCTCTCGGTGTATATATACACAGAGATATACTACATTAACCAGTAAATACAGAAATATACACATGTCGCTGTATATACACAACCATGCACTTCTTGGGATTTCAAACAGGAAATATACTCCTTTCCCTATAGTATTTCTATGGCAAATGTATACACATTATAGAGGGTAATCACACTAAGGTAATTATACTATATTGGTAATCGTACTGTAATGATAATCCTACTGCAATCTGCTTGCAGATAAGAAGCAAGAAAATACAGGTTTGTGTGTATCGCTGTAACAGCTGCGTGTATTAATGGTGACAGGGAAGGTTTGCTGCTGAGTCCTCTGCCACTTGTAAATACTTCTAACCTTCTAAACACTCCATTAATTAACTTGAGTTACAAGCTAATTACTATCTAGGTTACTCCATCTAGTCTACAGGTGTGAATTTATGCAGGTTGAAGCGCCAATTATACTGTAAGCATATTAAAATTCCTTGCCATTGGTGTCGTCGGCAGTCTAAAACTTCAGAAACATCGCAGGCAGATTTAAGTTTCTCTCCTCTGATATCGTAAGCAGTTTAAAACTTCACTGAGAACGTAAGCAGGTTAAAACCTACTGATACTGACATCGTAAAGAGATTAAAGCTTCTTTTCGTTGATATCGTCAGCAATTTAAATTTGCAATGATTTTGTCTGCAGGTAAAATCTGTTAATTATTAACACATGCCTATATATAGCAACCAAGAGGCAACACTGGCTGTATGCCGTGCAGCCCACACACACACACACACACACACACACACACACACACACACACACACACACACACACACACACATATATATATAAATATATATATATATATATATATATATATATATATATATATATATATATATATATATATATATATATATATATATATATATTTATATATATATATATATATATATATATATATATATATATATATATATATATATATATATATATATATATATATATATATATATATATATATATATATATATATATATATATATATATATATATATATATATATATATATATATATATATATATATATATATATATGTCGTGCAGAATAGGCAGAACTTGCGATCTTGGCTTAAATAGCAATGCTCATCTTGCCATATAGTACAAGTGAAAATTTGTGTATGCAATAATTTCGCCAAAATCATTCTGAACCTAACGAAAAAAATATATTTCACTGTGTTTGTTTGGTATTAAATTACTGTAAACAAATCTAAAATATATTTAGTTGGGTTAGGCTAAAATAAATTGCGCTTGTTATAATAAGGTTAGGTAAGTTTTCTAAATTTCTTTTGGTGCAAAATTGTAAATTTTTACATCAACATTAATGAAAAAAATATATGTTTGAACGTATAAGAGAAAATTTTAGAAAGAACTTAATTTTAAATGAGTTCTTGCTAATTGACCAGTTTTACATATTCGGCACGACATATATATATATATATATATATATATATATATATATATATATATATATATATATATATATATATATATATATATATATATATATATATATATATATATATATATACATACACAGAGAGAGAGAGAGAGAGATGCTTCATTTTTTATATACAAATTTATTACAGTGAAAATTAATTTTTTCCTTCTATTTCATACATCTGTTCCCTTGTCGAGTACAGGTTATATACATCGAGAGGTGTGTATGTGTCTCTCGTACATACACTGAGAGTTTAATCCCTATTTTAGGAATTAAAGTATTCATGACTTGTGGCTTACAGGTGACAAGCAGCGTTAATGACCCTCGCATAGTCGACAGGCTTCGAACCAATAAACCAGCCAACTGTGGTATGCCTTATTTATTCCTTCAGACGACCTTTGCGGGTAATGAAAACTGGATGTGTAGATCTATAAAAGATCCTGACTTGCGTCTTTGCTCTCTGCCATCATAACAAGTTCTCTAACCTTGCTGGAGACCTTACTGTTGAAAGCAGATCAATTATCTAATGTTTTGACTGATGTCTTGATGCCCGCAAAAGCCTAAACTCTACCTGCTTACAGTTAACCCACAAATTGGTGATAACTCTTTCGTCGACGTCTCTGTCCGCTGTGGATTTCATTATGCCATGACTGAGAGAGAGAGCGAAAAGAAGTAAGCCGGAAGTGAGCTCTGAGCGAAACGTTGTCAAAGTACAAATTTATCCTGCAGCGTGTCTTTCCTTCTCAGTAATAATTAATAAATGAAATAAGCCTCAAGTGCATTCACAGTATTTTCTTTCAGAAGAATACAGCGAACACTCCAAGAACTTTGAAGGTTCTCACAGGTGTGAGTCTACCTCTCATCTACACTTTTCTCAAATTACTGAGGTTCTATTAGAGTTTCATCAAGTCACTGAGCTCTAACAAAGCAAAGCGTTGGCACAAGAAAATGCTTGTTCTACAGCTTGTGTCATGTCTTTAAGAGTGAAAAGTGTCTATAGCGCAGCACAGATACTTTCCTGCTGTTTGTTTATGAATGAGATTCTTTGTCTGGTACCTTTTTACAACCAATGTCTTTACCAGGGTGAGAATTACAGTATGAATAATTTTTTTTTATGGGCGAGAGGATTTTATAAGGAAGAGACATTGGTAAGTTTTGACGTGACTGGTGTGTTGACAGTCGTGTACTTTACCTGAGGGCTGACCAGGGGCGGATCTACTATGAGACTAATGGAGCTTCAGGGGCCCCTAATCCCTGAGGGGTCCCAGAAGCCACTTTAATCCACATTACTTAAATGTTTTTGGCCTATTGTATGAGAAGGGGCTGCGAAGGGGCCCCATAACAATACAAGTTTCAGGGCCCCAAAAATGTAGGTCCACCACTGGGCTTGAACTAAGGAGATGACAGCAGACCTACGTAAGTTTAAACATCTTATGAATAACGAAAGTGTAAAGAGCACTTGTCAATGCTCGATAATATCCTACACGGTGAGAGAAACTCAAAAGATTAATTGGTCTGTATATTTCGAAGCCTAGAGAACAAATGGATTTGTCAGTTAAAAATAGGAGAGGAGAGTTATTAAATGGAGAGTTAGAGGTATTGGGAAGATGGAGGGAATATTTTGAGGAATTGTTAAATGTTGATGAAGATAGGGAAGCTGTGATTTCGTGTATAGGTCAAGGAGTAATAACATCTTGTAGGAGCGAGGAAGAGCCAGTGAGTGCGGGAGAAGTTCGTGAGGCAGTAGGTAAAATGTAAGGGGGTAAAGCAGCTGGGATTGATGGGATAAAGATAGAAATGTTAAAAGCAGGTGGGGATATAGTTTTGGAGTGGCTGGTGCAATTATTTAATAAACGTATGGAAGAGGGTAAGGTACCTGGGGATTGGCAGAGAACATGCATAGTTTCTTTGTATAAAGGCAAAGGGGACAAAAGAGAGTGCAAAAATTATAGGGGGATAAGTCTGTTGAGTATACCTGGTAAAGTGTATGGTAGAGTTATTACTGAAAGAATTAAGAGTAAGACGGAAAATAGGATAGCAGATGAACAAGGAGGCTTTAGGAAAGGTAGGGGGTGTGTGGACCAGGTGTTTAAGTGAAACATAAGTGAACAGTATTTAGATAAGGTTAAAGAGGTTTTTGTGGCATTTATGGATTTGGAAAAGGCGTATGACAGGGTGGATAGGGGGGCAATGTGGCAGATGTTGCAGGTGTATGGTATAGGAGGTAGGTTACTGAAAGCAGTGAAGAGTTTTTACGAGGATAGTGAGGCTCAAGTTAGAGTATGTAGGAATGAGGGAGATTATTTCCCAGTAAAAGTAGGCCTTAGACAAGGATGTGTGATGTCACCGTGGTGACGTGCTGTTGGAGTGTGAGCAAAGTAACATTTATGAAGGGGTTCAGGGAAACCGGCAGGCCGGACTTGAGTCCTGGAGATGGGAAGTACAGTGCCTGCACTCTGAAGGAGGGGTGTTAATGTTGCAGTTTAAAAACTGTAGTGTAAAGCACCCTTCTGGCAAGACAGTGATGGAGTGAATGATGGTGAAAGTTTTTCTTTTTCGGGCCACCCTACCTTGGTGGGAATCGGCCAGTGTGTTAATAAAAATAATAATAATAATTTCGATGCCCTGTTGGGCTTCTGGGCTACAGGTATTGTGAGGCTTCTGGGCTACAGGTACTTTGAGGCTTCTGGGCTACAGTAACTGTGAGGCTTCTGGGCTACAGGTACTTTGAGGCTTCTGGGCTACAGGTATTGTGAGGCTTCTGGGCTACAGGTACTTTGAGGCTTCTGGGCTACAGTAACTGTGAGGCTTCTGGGCTACAGGTACTTTGAGGCTTCTGGGCTACAGGTATTGTGAGGCTTCTGGGCTACAGGTACTTTGAGGCTTCTGGGCTACAGTAACTGTGAGGCTTCTGGGCTACAGGTACTGTGAGGCTCCTGGGCTACAGGTACTTTGAGGCTTCTGGGCTACAGGTACTGTGAGGCTTCTGGGCTACAGGTACTTTGAGGCTTCTGGGCTACAGGTACTGTGAAGCTTCTGGGCTACAGGTACTTTGAGGCTTCTGGGCTACAGGTACTTTGAGGCTTCTGGGCTACAGGTACTGTGAGGCTTCTGGGCTACAGGTACTTTGAGGCTTCTGGGCTACAGGAACTGTGAGGCTTCTGGGCTAGAGGTATTGTGAGGCTTCTGGGCTACAGGCACTGTGAGGCTTCTGGGCTACAGGAACTGTGAGGCTTCTGGGCTACAGGTACTGTGAGGCTTCTGGGCTACAGGTACTTTGAGGCTTCTGGGCTACAGTAACTGTGAGGCTTCTGGGCTACAGGTACTGTGAGGCTTCTGGGCTACAGGTACTTTGAGGCTTCTGGGCTACAGTAACTGTGAGGCTTCTGGGCTACAGGTATTGTGAGGCTTCTGGGCAACAGGTACTTTGAGGCTTCTGGGCTACAGTAACTGTGAGGCTTCTGGGCTACAGGTACTTTGAGGCTTCTGGGCTACAGTAACTGTGAGGCTTCTGAGCTACAGGTACTGTGAGGCTTCTGGGCTACAGGTACTTTGAGGCTTCTGGGCTACAGGTACTGTGAGGCTTCTGGGCTACAGGTACTGTGAGGCTTCTGGGCTACAGGTACTTTGAGGCTTCTGGGCTACAGGTACTGTGAGGCTTCTGGGCTACAGGTACTGTGAAGCTTCTGGGCTACAGGTACTTTGAGGCTTCTGGGCTACAGGTACTTTGAGGCTTCTGGGCTACAGGTACTGTGAGGCTTCTGGGCTACAGGTACTTTGAGGCTTCTGGGCTACAGGAACTGTGAGGCTTCTGGGCTACAGGTACTGTGAGGCTTCTGGGTTACAGGCACTGTGAGGTTTCTGGGCTACAGGAACTGAGAGGCTTCTGGGCTACAGGTACTGTGAGGCTTCTCGGCTACAGGTACTTTGAGGCTTCTGGGCTACAGTAACTGTGAAGCTTCTGGGCTACAGGTATTGTGAGGCTTCTGGGCTACAGGTACTTTGAGGCTTCTGGGCTACAGTAACTGTGAGGCTTCTGGGCTACAGGTACTTTGAGGCTTCTGGGCTACAGTAACTGTGAGGCTTCTGGGCTACAGGTACTGTGAGGCTTCTGGGCTACAGGTACTTTGAGGTTTCTGGGCTACAGGTACTTTGAGGCTTCTGGGCTACAGGTACTGTGAGGCTTCTGGGCTACAGGTACTTTGAGGCTTCTGGGCTACAGGTACTGTGAGGCTTCTGGGCTACAGGTACTGTGAAGCTTCTGGGCTACAGGTACTTTGAGGCTTCTGGGCTACAGGTACTTTGAGGCTTCTGGGCTACAGGTACTGTGAGGCTTCTGGGCTACAGGTACTTTGAGGCTTCTGGGCTACAGGAACTGTGAGGCTTCTGGGCTACAGGTACTGTGAGGCTTCTGGGCTACAGACACTGTGAGGCTTCTGGGCTACAGGAACTGTGAGGCTTCTGGGCTACAGGTACTGTGAGGCTTCTGAGCTACAGGAACTGTGAGGCTTCTGGGCTACAGGTACTTTGAGGCTTCTGGGCTACAGGTACTGTGAGGCTTCTGGGCTACAGGTTCTTTGAGGCTTCTGGGCTACAGGTACTTTGAGGCTTCTGGGCTACAGGAACTGTGAGGCTTCTGGGCTACAGGTACTTTGAGGCTTCTGGGCTACAGATACTTTGAGGCTTCTGGGCTACAGGTACTGTGAGGCTTCTGGGCTACAGGAACTGTGAGAGTTCTGAGCTACAGGTACTGTGAGGCTTCTGGGCTACAGGAACCGTGAGGCTTCTGGGCTACAGGTACTGTGAGGCTTCTGGGCTACAGGAACTGTGAGGCTTCTGGGCTACAGGTACTGTGAGGCTTCTGAGCTACAGGTACTTTGAGGCTTCTGGGCTACAGGTACTGTGAGGCTTCTGGGCTACAGGTACTTTGAGGCTTCTGGGCTACAGGTACTTTGAGGCTTCTGGGCTACAGGTACTGTGAGGCTTCTGGGCTACAGGAACTGTGAGGCTTCTGGGCTACAGGTACTTTGAGGCTTCTGAGCTACAGGTACTTTGAGGCTTCTGGGCTACAGGTACTGTGAGGCTTCTGGGCTACAGGTACTTTGAGGCTTCTGGGCTACAGGTACTGTGAGGCTTCTGGGCTACAGGTACTTTGAGGCTTCTGGGCTACAGGTACTGTAAGGCTTCTTGGCTACAGGAACTGTGAGGATTCTGGGCTACAGGAACTGTGAGGCTTCTGGGCTACAGGTACTTGGAGGCTTCTGAGCTACATGTACTTTGAGGCTTCTGGGCTACAGGTACTTTGAGGCTTCTGAGGTACAGGTACTTTGAGGCTTCTGGGCTACAGGTACTTTGAGGCTTCTGGGCTACAGGTACTTTGAGGCTTCTAGGCTACAGGTACTGTGAGGCTTCTGGGCTACAGGTACTTTGAGGCTTCTGGGCTACAGGTACTGTCAGGCTTCTGGGCTACAGGAACTGTGAGGCTTCTGGGCTACAGGTACTTTGAGGCTTCTGAGCTACAGGTACTTTGAGGCTTCTGGGCTACAGGTACTGTAAGGCTTCTGGGCTACAGGTAGTTTGAGGCTTCTGGGCTACAGGTACTTTGAGGCTTCTGGGCTACAGGTACTGTGAGGCTTCTGGGCTACAGGTACTTTGAGGCTTGTGGGCTACAGGTACTTTGAGGCTTGTGGGCTACAGGTACTGTGAGGCTTCTGGGCTACAGGTACTGTGAGAGTTCTGGGCTACAGGTACTGTGAGGCTTCTGGGCTACAGGTACTTTGAGGCTTCTGGGCTACAGGTACTTTGAGGCTTCTGGGCTACAGGTACTGTGAGGCTTCTGGGCTACAGGTACTTTGAGGCTTCTGGGCTACAGGTAGTTTGAGGCTTCTGGGCTACAGGTACTGTGAGGCTTCTGGGCTACAGGTACTGTGAGGCTTCTGGGCTACAGGTACTGTGAGGCTTCTGGGCTACAGGTACTGTGAGGCTTCTGGGCTACAGGTACTGTGAGGCTTCTGGGCTACAGGTACTGTGAGGCCTACAGTGATATTTCAACCAGAAAAAAGTTAAAGAAATATTAAATTTATTTTTACAAAGTTAACCACAATTAAAATTCAACATTTGCTTTGCGTAATTTCTTGGAAACAAATTTCTCCAAAACCTCAGTAAATTGAAACTTGTTGAGAACATGTCTGGAGGCCCTCCAGCCGGCGGAGGCCCCTGGGCTGCAGTCCCTGAAGCCCATGCATTAATCAGGCCCTGGAACTAGTAGAAACGTGTGCCTCAAACATATGTCATCATCCAAACATCTGTGTTGAACCCTTCAGCCATCTTTAAATGACTAATTTAATGTTTTGTGTTCCTCTGGCGGTTTTCTTCCCTGAGTCGACTTCTTTACTAAAGAAACTAAGTAGTCTCAGAAAATGGACCTTGCGTCTATTTTTAATGGAGTTTCTTACGCAAACACAAGGCAGCTTGGGCTTCAGGGAACCAGCAACAATCTTTTATTTAAAAATGAAGAAGACATGACTTTATGTGGTGCCAACCATACCAAAATTACAAATTTAATTAAAATAAACAATATCTTCCTGATCAGCATTATAATCAATTTCAGGACTAGTGTATTTAATAAGTATTTTCTAACTAATGAGAGTTTATTTTAGCCACTTTTTTAGAAAGTAAAAAATATATGAATGCAAGTGTACAGGTCACCTGCAGAGTCAATGTTCATCGTGTAGTCGACAGCCTTCAAACCCAATAAGCCAACCAACCTGCCCAGTGAGTATTGTCTAGTTCTCCTGATCACTTGTTATATTCAAACAATATCAAAGAAAATTAACCATGACTTTACTCTTGAAGATAATGCAAAACAAGATAGATATTAACGAACCAATATGTTGCAAATATAGCAAGGGCAAGCAAGTCTTATTACTATAAAATAAAGTGAAGGAAGCAAGAGAGAGGAAGAGTTAAGATTTTAGGTCGGTGTGGAGGCGTGGACCTGAAGGTTGGTCGTTCAGCACAGCGACTGGTGTGTCACGTTCACTCTCAAAGATTTTCCTCCGAGTTTACCGCTGCAGCTCTTCACATATTATCTGTGTTGGCTGTTGTACGTTAAACAAAATTACTTTTATTATTATTATTATTATTATTATTATTATTATTATTATTATTATTATTATTATTATTATTATTATTATTATTATTATTTTTGCTGTTGTTATTATTATTGTTGTCATTATTTTTGCTGTTATTATTATTGTTGTTATTAGTGTTACTATTGTTTTTATTATTAATTATAATAATAATAATGAAAAATATTATTATTTTAATTATTATTGTTACTGCTGTTGTTATTATTACTTCTTTTTTTTGTTGTTGATTCGCCGGTATCCTCCCAGCCCGGGCCTTTTCCAAGGGGTGGCCCGGGCCTGGCTCCCTGTCTAGGGAGTGTCTGAGACCTAAGTCTGCCATGGAAGGAGGTACAAGTACCCCCTCATCGTTGGGACCAACTGCCCCCAGGCCTAGCCACATTCCCCACCCACACGGGCTCGTAAGGGAGAAGCTAGGCCTCTCTGGTCTGCCATCCCCGCCCGAAGGGGGCTAATGGGAACGACAGTCTTGTGAGGTACAAGCTCTGGCTCAGGCACCTACCCTGCCCTAGAAGGGTTGGGCATGGTGTCCATGATATATATTATTATGGTATTATTATTATTATTAATTATAATAATAATTATTATTATTTTAGCTATTATTATTATTATTATTGCTGCTGTTATTATTATTATTATTATTATTATTATTATTATTATTATTATTATTATTATTATTATTATTATTATTATTATTATTATTATTATTATTATTATCCGAACAGCCAACAAAATCCAGTTTACGATACAAATATTTATAATAAATATATCTGCCGTATTTCTACACACCAAAAAAAAAAAAAATAGCAGAAATAAAGATCAACGCATATAAGAAAATTTTAAGAGATACTTTATTTCACTTCACACTTATATATATTTTTTTGAGTTGAACGAAGTCGGTCTGTGTGGAAATTATGAGGTAACTTTGGTGTGGGTTATGGCGATACTTTGGGGGGATAATTACCAAAGTTTACCCTCGACCACTTGTCTGTTTCAGCCCTAACTCAGGTTAACAAATTTTAACGCAACTCTCCTGTGAAGTCTGTTTTTTTTTTGACATTTCTTATACTGTTATTTTAAAATGTTAAGTAACATTTTTATTACACGATGTTTAGTATTTGTTTTAAGAACATAAGAACATGAGAAAGAAGGAGCACTGCAGCAGGCCTGTTGGCCCATACTAGGCAGGTCCTTAACAATCCTTCCCACAAAGAAAATATTTGCCCAACCCAATTTACAATGCTGCCCAAGAAATAAGTTTTGATGATTCTATTTACTCTTTATGCAAGTCTCACTCAAATCCAACCCCTCTCACTCATGTATTTATCTAACCGAAATTTGAAACTACCCAACGTTTTAGCTTCAATAACCGTACTAGGCAGACTCTTCCACTCATCAACTACCCTATTTCCAAACCAATACTTTCCTATATCCTTTCGAAATCTAAACTTATCTAATTTGAATCCATTATTTTGGGTTCTTTCGTGAAGTGATATCCTCAAAACCTTATTTATATCCCCTTTGTTAATACCCATCTTCCACTTATACACTTCGATCATGTCTCCCCTCATTCTTCGTCTTACAAGTGAATGTAGTTTAAGAGTCTTCAATCGTTCATCGTATGGAAGATTTCTAATGCTATGTATTAATTTGGTCATTCTACGCTGGATATTTTCTAGAGAATTTATATCCATTCTGTAATATGGAGACCAGAACTGAGCTGCATAGTCTAGGTGAGGCCTTACTAATGATGTATAAAGCTATAAAATAACCGCTGGACTTCTGTTGCTTACACTTCTGGATATAAATCCCAGTAATCTGTTTGCTTTGTTACGTACGCTTAGGTACTGTTGTCTTAGCTTAAGGTTGCTGCTTACCATGATTCCCAAATCATTTTCGCAATCTGTATGGCTAAGTTCTACGTTATTTTTATGCAACAGTTCAAGCGATCTCGGACATACAGTGCCACCCCACCCCCCTTCCCGATATTTCTAACTACTTGGAACAATTTAAAACCCTGAATGTGACATTCTGCAGGCATGTCCCGACTTTTTTAATTAAACCACGTCTCAGTTATGGCAAATACATCAATGTTACCTGCACTAGCAACTAATCTCAACTCGTCCATCTTATTCCTAGCACTACGGCTATTAGCATAATGTATATTTAAAGACCCTCCTTTTTCTTTACCCTTCCTGCTCATTTCTGTTTTTCCACTAAACCTATTACTGTCCTTGTCGCCTAGTGTCACTGCCTTTCGAATATCCACCTCATTTTGAATATTACTAGTTCTCCTAGTACTCACATTAATACATATCCCTCCACTGCAGATGCCAGTGCCCCCACCCCAGACCTAGATAAGTGAACCCCATCCCTGGCATACATGTTATTTCTGCCATAGAAGAGGTCCCAGTTGTCTATGAATGCTACCCCATTTTCCTTACAGTATTTGTCCAGCCAGCTATTGACACCAATTGCCCTGGACAACCATTCGTTTCCAACTCCTCTCCTTGGCAAAATATCACATATGACAGGGTTCCCACCATTCCTCCTAATTATCTCTATTGCTGACCTATACCTGCTAATCAGGTCCTCACTCCTACGTCTGCTAACATCGTTGCCTCCAGCATTGAGACAGATAATGGAATTGCTCCCATTACCTCTCATGATGTCATCCAGACGGCTAACAATATCCTCCATCCCAGCCCCAGGAAAGCAAACCCTCTGTCTCCTACTCCTGTCCTTCAAGCAGAACGCCCTATCCATGTATCTAACCTGGCTATCCCCAACAACAACAATATTCTTACCTTCCTTGGTGTCGTTCGTCGTGACGATCCCAGTAGTCGACTCACATTCGTCGGGTAGCACGGAGAATGCATTAGATGTTTCTACAACAGTTTCCACAGGAGTCTCTTTCTTCTTCATCGCTTTTACCTTTCCATTCGTCTTCATGATCGTCAGCTTCGTCCCATGCTGTCCAGCCACTGACCACGATCCCTTCTAGACCTGAGGACTCAAAACAGGAGAACTACTACGAATCCTCTTGTTTTCCTCAGTCAATCGCCGTATCTCCATCTTCGCTACCCTCAATTCTTCCTTAAGCTGCTGGTAAAGTTGCTCGATGGAGAGCATCTTGGTTCAGTCCACGGGGAGCACACAAGACACTTCTTCACACAGTTAAGTACAGGTTACCACTGATTTAGGTTTACACGTCCTTAATAACTGCACAGTATGGCAGGTACACGAATTCCTTCTAAGCTCATCTTCAACTGCTGAATGCTGAATGACCCACACGGGTTTAGCGAATTTAAGATCATGAAAACAAAACAGAGGAGCGCCTTAGCAGGCTTACCGCCCCATGCTAGGCAGGTCTTTCTCAAAGGATCTGCAGCCTGTACTACAGATCCTGTGATCCTGCGCTCTTGAAGAATATGTGGGAATCTTGCTGTTTGGAGAATCTTTTCAAACGTTCCTTTGCGCTTCTTGGAAAGACAGAGGTTAAGTGAGTGATGGTGGATGAGTCTTCCTTGCTGGGTCACCGACAGACACCGTGAGACCAGTCTCTATCCGGACAGGATAAGATGTAATTCCTTCGGTGCGTACCTTGATGTTGGTCAAGGGCTCTTGATCCAAGTACAGGAAGCTGTCATTCCCTTTTTCAGATTGAAACTTGTTAGCTAGCATTTCCTAGCAGTTGAATGATCCCTACGGGTTTAGCGCTACTACTGCTGCTACTAAAATAAGGGTTACTACTACTACTACTATTATAACAACAACTAGTACTACTACAACTATTACTACCACTACTATACAACTATTACTACTACAACTATTACTACTACTACTGTTACTACTATTATTATTACTACTATTACTTCCACTTTTACTATTAATAGTACCTATACTACTACTATTACTAATACTATTACTAATACTACCATAACTACTACTACTACTAATATTAATAATAACAGTAATGGCAAAAATGATAATCTTTCAGTTTCAGTGATCTTCAAGGGCAAACTGAAGGATATAAAGATGAGAAGAAAATTAGTAATTCGAATGAACACGATGACTTGTTGTTGATCTTGCAGCAGCAGCAGCAGCAGCAGCAGCAGCAGCAGCAGCAGCAGCAGCAGCAGCAGCAACAGCAGCAGCAGCAGTAGTAGCAGCAGCAGCAGCAGCAGCAGCAGCAGCAGCAGCAGCAGCAGCAGCAGCAACAACAGCAGCAGCAGCAGCAGCAGCAGCAGCAGCAGCAGCAGCAGCAACAACAGCAGCAGCAGCAGCAGCAGCAGCAGCAGCAGCAGCAGCAGCAACAACAGCAGCAGCAGCAGCAGTAGCAGCAGCAGCAGCAGCAGCAGCAGCAGCAGCAGCAGCAGCAGCAGCAGCAGCAGCAGCAGCAGCAGCAGTGGCAATAATGGAAACCATAAATACCAAATTTATCCACACGCAGTTACACCAAAACTGTCCCAGTCCACCAAACATTCTCTTTACAATATATAAACACGATCCCAGTCACTCCGCATCCACCTCACTACAACAACGAGACGATTTAGCCCCATTGGCATTCTATATCTTTCGTATTTCATGCACATAACCAGTCCTCAGGTACTGTATTCAGATATTCAGTCGTCAGGTACTGTATTCAGATATTCAGTCGTCAGGTACTGTATTAAAATAATAAGTCGCCAGGTACTATATTAAAATAATCAGTCCTCAGGTACTGTATTAAAATAATCACTCCTCAGGTACTGTATTCACGTAAACAGTCATCAGGTACTGTATTCACATAACCAGTCCTCAGGTACTGTATTCACATAACCAGCCCTCAGGTACTGTATTCACATAACCAGCCCTCAGGTACTGTATTCACATAACCAGTCCTCAGGTACTGTATTCACATAACCAGCCCTCAGGTACTGTATTCACATAACCAGCCCTCAGGTACTGTATTCACATAACCAGCCCTCAGGTACTGTATTCACATAACCAGCCCTCAGGTACTGTATTCACATAACCAGTCCTCAGGTACTGTATTCACATAACCAGCCCTCAGGTACTGTATTCACATAACCAGCCCTCAGGTACTGTATTCACATAACCAGGCAGGTACAGTAGGAAGAAAATTACTAATGCATTACTCTCTAGTGTGTTTGTCTATATAAGGGGAAGAAGACCCACCATTATATGCTTTACTCTTTATTTACTCTGCTAACTGCTGAATTCGACCCCATGATCATGGGCCCCATTAAATGGGTTGCGAGTCAAACCCGCGTCATCACATATTTTTACCATTTTTTTCCCTGCCCAATAAAGCGCCACCATCGCTGATAATAGGGAGGAAGTAAATAATGACAGGGGAATGGGTTTTAATGGAAAATAATAAAGATTACAACGCTGACAAACCAAATATCTGTTTTGTAATGAAACACTTTGTATGCAAAATGTCGGATTATAAACTTTTAATCAAATTCGGGAAAAAATGAGAGATTTGATTGGCAGTAACATAGTAACAGTTGATGCTACATATACCGCTACGTATACATTGACGGATATATACCCCTCGGTATATATATGTCGTGCCGGAAAGATATAACTTGCGATTTTGGCTTCAATAGCAACGCTCTTCTTGCCGAATAAGGGAAACGGAAATTTGTGTATGCAATAATTTCGCAAAAATCATTTTGAACCTAACGAAAAAATATATTTCATTTTGTTTGTTTATTATTAAATTATTGTAAACTTATATTTAATTAGCTTAGGTTAAACTAAATAGCGCTGGTTGTAATAAGGTAAGGTAAGATTTCTAATGTTCTTTTGGTATAAAATTATTAATTTTTGCATTAACATAAATAAAAAAAATATATCTTTATACGAGAAAATTTTAGAAAAGACTTAATTTTAAATGAGTTCTTGCTAATTGACCAGTTTTACCTACTCGGTACGACACACACACACACACACACACACACACACACACAGCACCAGTTTGGAATCCACACCTAGTCAAGCACGTCAAGAAATTAGAGAAAGTGCAAAGGTTTGCAACAAGACTAGTCCCAGAGCTACGGGGATTGTCCTACGAAGAAAGGTTGAGGGAAATCGGCCTGACGACACTGGAGGCCAGGAGGGTCAGGGGAGACATGATAACGACATATAAAATACTGCGCGGAATAGACAAGGTGGACAAAGACAGGATGTTCCAGAGATGGGACACAGACACAAGAGGTCACAATTGGAAGTTGAAGACTCAGATGAATCAAAGGGATGTTAGGAAGTATTTCTTCAGTCATAGAGTAGTCAAGTGGAATAGTCTAGAAAGTGAAGTAGTGGAGGCGGGAACCATACATAGTTTTAAGGCGAGGTATGATAAAGCTCATAGAGCAGGGAGAGAGAGGACCTAGTAGCAATCAGTGAAGAGGCGGGGCCAGGAGCTATGACTCGACCCCTGCAACCACAAATAGATGAGTACAAATAGGTGAGTACACACACACACACACACACACACATATATATATATATATATATATATATATATATATATATATATATATATATATATATATATTTATATATATATATATATATATATATATATATATATATATATATATATATATATATATATATATATATATATATATATATATATATATATATATACATATATATATATATATATATATATATATATATATATATATATATATATATATATATATATATATATATATATATATATATATTTATATATCTATATATATACATATATAACATATACACACATACATATTTACACCGGCGGTCTCCCACCGAGGTAATGCGAACCAAAAAAGAAGAAACGCTTTCACCATTACTCATACCGTCACTGTCTTGCCAGAGGGGCGCCGATACTACAGTTCAAAACTGTAAATGTTCTCACCCCTGTTTCGGAGTGCAGGCACTGTCCTTCCCACCTCCAGGACTCAAGTCCGGCGAACCGGTTTCCCTGCACCTCTTCATAAATGTTACTTTGCTCACGCTCCAACAGCACGTGAAGTCATAAAAACCATTTGCTTCCACTCATATCTAACACGCTCACACACGCTTGTTGGATATCCAAGCCCCTAGCATACAAAAACCTTCTTAACCCCTTCCTTCCCACCTTTCCTAAGACGACCCCTACCTCGCCTTCCTTTCACTAGAAATTTATATGCCCTCCAAGTCATTCTATTTTGTTCCATCCTCTCTAAATGTCCGAACCACCTCAACAACCCCTCCTCAGCCGTACAGATAATACTTTTAGAAACCCTGCACCTTCTTCTAATCTCCAAGCTATGGATTCTTTGCATTATATTCACACCGCACATTGCCATCAGACATGACATCTCCACTGCCTCCAGCCTTCTCCTTGTTGCAACATTCACCATCCATGCTTCATATCCAAATAAGAGCGTTGGTGCCGCTATACATTCCCCCTTTTGCCTTTATGGATAACCTTCTTTGTCTTTACACCTTTTTCCCCTCAATTATATTGTTCACCTCGTCTTTCATAGACCCATCTACTCGTAAGTCCACTTCCAAATATCTTCCTTGATACTTCCTCCAATCTGATATCCAATCTTTCATTGCCTAAATTTTTTGTTTCTCTAATCACCTTGCTCTTTCTACGTTCATTTTTAATTACCTTCATTTATATACTCTTCCAAATACGTCCACCAACCTTCGCAACTTCTCTTCAGAATCTCCCAAAAGCACTGTATCATCAGCAACTGTGACAGCTGCCGCTTTGTGTTACATTCTTTATCTTCCAATTTCACCAGTCAATCATTCATTTCATATATATATATATATATATATATATATATATATATATATATATATATATATATATATATATATATATATATATATATATATATATATATATATATATATATATATATATATATATATATATACATATATATATATATATATATATATATATATATAGATATATATATATATATATATATATATATATATATATATATATATATATATATATATATATATATATATATATATATATATATCATGTCCTTAATTACTTAATTCTTATTCTTAACTACCAAAAGTATCAGTTATAAAACATATTCTTAATAAGAAAAAATTGACCTGCATTTCATCTATACACTAACATCAAGAATATCTTAGTCTCTGTAATGGGGATTGAAATTTATCTTTCTGACAGATATACGTCTCTCATTATATATTCACTGAGAGAGCCAAGGATGCAACAGGCATTTTCATGGTGTAATACAATACTGAGATGCTGGATCCGAATGAATTGTCGACACTATTAAAAAACAACACATGTTGCAGAACAAACTTTACACAGAGAGAACCGTTGTTCCAGTATATAAGTGTCGACTCGCCTGGGACCTAAACAACACTCACTTTTGTAAACGAATCCTGGTCTCCGAGAGTGTGTGTGTGGTTTTAGTGCTTTTCTGCTTTAATCTCCGGCTCTGATAGGCCTTACTTCCTGATGACAGGGAGGCCGTAGATCCTATGAAGTTCATCGGAGATGATAGGCCTTCCTCACAGATGACAGATAAATTGCAGGACCTCTATAGGCCACTGGTGATGCCAGGGCTTCCCCTGCATATAACAGGAAGATCAAAGACAATCTGAAGGTCATGGAAGATGCCAGGCCTTCCTTTCAGATGAAACTGAGACTTCAGGTCCTCTGGATGTCGTAGGGGATCATAGGTTTTCCATCCTTGATGAAAGGGAGACATCTTTGTAGGGATCACCTCTTGTGGTAACTGGGAATAAGAAAAATATTTATACAAGTAATATTTCTCTAAGAATATTAGGTTAAGTTTAATCAATATTTTTAGCGCTTTAAAAATATTGTTTGGTGAGCTTGTAGCCGAATGCATTACTAACTAGACTCTAGAGAGCTTAATTGCTCTTCAGTTTATGTTATTGAGCCATGCATCTCTCTCTTTTGTTGTTGCCATACCGTGGTGAGAACGTGTTTTTGTCTATACTCACCTATTTGTGGTTGCAGGGGTCGATTCACAGCTCCTGTGTGTGTGTGTGTGTGTGTGTGTGTGTGTGTACTCACCTTCACTGATCGCTACTAGGTCCTCTCTCTCCCTGCTCCATGAGATTTATCATACCTCGTCTTAAAGCTATGTATGGTGCCTGCCTCCATTAGATCACTTGCTAGACTGTTTCACTTCCTGACAACTCTATGACTGAAGAAATACTTCCTAACATCCCTCTGACTCATCTGAGTCTTCAACTTCCAACTGTGACCTCTTATTTCTGTGTCCCATCTCTGGAACATCCTGTCTCTGTCCACCTTGTCTATTCCACGCAGTATTTTGTATGTCGTTATCATGTCTCCCCTGACCCTCCTGTCCTCCAGTGTTGTCAGACCGATTTCCCTTAACCTTTCTTCATAGGACATTCCCCTTAGTTCTGGAACTGGCCTTGTTGCAAACCTTTGCACTTTCTCTAATTTCTTGACGTGCTTGACCAGGTGTGTGTGTGTGTGTACTCACCTATTTGTACTCATCTATTTGTGGTTGCAGGGGTCGAGTCTTAGCTCCTGGCCTCCCCTCTTCACCGGTTGCTACTGGGCCCTCTCTCTCCCCGCTCCATGAGCTTTATCAAATGTGTGTGTGTGTGTGTGTGTGTGTGTGTGTGTGTGTGTGTGTGTGTGTGTGTGTGTACTCACCTAATTGTACTCACCTAATTGTGGTTGCAGGGGTCGAGACTCAGCTCCTGGCCCCGCCTCTTCACTGATCGCTACTGGATCCTCTCTCTCTCTGCTTCCTGAGCTTTGTGTATGTGTGTGTGTGTGTGTGTGTGTGTGTGTGTGTGGGAGGTCATCATCTAAGTGGCTCAGACGAGATCTGGAAGGAATTCATAAAAAAATCAATCAAGAGTATCACTGGATTTGTCAAAAAACACTCACACTAGTACAATTTTTTATTAATTCTGGCACTAATTCACCTGAAAAGCTTTACCTGTTTGCTCTTAATAGTCTCTTCTTATCGCGACAAATATAAACTTGGATTCTCTAGTTATCCTCTCCTTGATCACTCCAGCTCGCACTGGAAACCTTCTGATACAGAGTTTGATTCTTATTTTAGTAGTCCGACAATCTGGCGTCCAGTTTACGATGACGCGCTCTGGTAAACACCTGATTCCCCCCCAGTAGCTGGTACAGGGGGGAAGACACAAGCAATTACTCCCCCCCTCTTTGTTTCCCTCTTCTTCCCTTCCCTTCTCTCCTCTAATAAACACTGGAAGCTTTTGTTCCCAGCACGTAACTACGATATACTATAGGTAGGAGCAGATGTATCGAATTTTGTCACTTAGAAAAACAAATCTAATTACGTTGTTAGTATTATGAGTTGTAGTGATTTGAAGGTGTGGAGGCGATCGTGTGTAGAGCTTCATCAAATTATGATTTGTTAAAGCTCTCTACACAGAGCGAAACGTTGTCTTAATAAAAGCAAGTTCTGAAATCTGCTTATTTGTCTTCTTGTCAGTAATTCATTATTTCAAGGAGCTTTTACTCTTTAAGACACAAGCAGCAGCAACACAAGCAGCAGCAATACAAGCAGCAGCAACAGAAGCAGCAGCAACACAAGCAGCAACAACACAAGCAGCAACAACACAAGCAGCAGCAACACAAGCAGCAGCAACACAAGCAGCAGCAACACAAGCAGCAGCAACACAAGCAGCAGTAACACAAGCAGCAGCAACACAAGCAGCAGCAATACAAGCAGCAGCAACACAAGCAGCAGCAACACAAGCAGCAGCAATACAAGCAGCAGCAACACAAGCAGCAGCAACACAAGCAGCAGCAACACAAGCAGCAGCAACACAAGCAGCAGCAACACAAGCAGCAGCAACACAAGCAGCAGCAACACAAGCAGCAGCAACACAAGCAGCAGCAACACAAGCAGCAGCAACACAAGCAGCAGCAACACAAGCAGCAGCA
>NC_091327.1:20277366-20284866 GCF_038502225.1 Cherax quadricarinatus | reverse complement strand
TAACTTCACATCGTCTGCAAACAAGGACACTTCTGAGTCTAACCCTTCCATCATGTCGTTCACATATACCAAAAATAGCACTGGTCCTAGGACCGACCCCTGTGGGACCCCGCTCGTCACAGGTGCCCACTGTGATACATCATTACGTACCATGACTCGTTGTTGCCTCCCTGTCAGGTATTCTCTGATCCATTGCAGTGTCCTTCCTGTTATATGCGCCTGATGCTCTAGCTTCTGCACTAATCTCTTGTGAGGAACTGTGTCAAAGGCCTTCTTGCAGTCCAAGAAGATGCAGTCAACCCACCCCTCTCTCTCGTGTCTTACTTCTGTTATTTTATCATAAAACTCCAGAAGGTTTGTGACACAGGATTTGCCTTCCATGAATCCGTGCTTGTTGGCATTTATAGTCTTGTTCCGTTCCAGGTGCTCCACCACTCTCCTCCTGATAATCTTCTCCATAACTTTGCATACTATACACGTCAATGACACAGGTCTATAGTTTAGTGCCTCTTTTCTGTCTCCTTTTTTAAAAATGGAAACTACATTTGCCGTCTTCCATACCTCAGGTAGTTGCCCAGTTTCCCGGGACGTGTTGAAGATTGTGGTAAGTGGCACGCACAACATATCTGCTCCCTCTCTAAGGACCCACGGGGAGATGTTGTCCGGTCCCATTGCCTTTGAGGTATCGATGTCCCTTAGCAGTTTCTTCACCTCCTCCTCATCTGTATGTATGTCGTCCAACACTTGTTGGTGTATTCCTTGCTGGTGTCCCCATCTGGTCTGTCCCCCCAGAGTCCTTCCTGTCTCTACTGTAAATACTTCCTTAAATCTCGTGTTGAGCTCCTCGCATACCTCTTGATCGTTTCTTGTGAGTTCTCCACCTTCTTTCCTCAGCCTTATCACCTGGTCCTTGACTGTTGTCTTCCTCCTAATGTGGCTATACAGCAGTTTCGGGTCAGATTTGACTTTCGATGCTATGTCGTTTTCATACTGTCGCTGGGCCTCCCTCCTTATCTGTGCATACTCGTTTCTGGCTCTTCTACTAATCTCCTTGTTTTCCTGGGTCCTATGCCTCCTGTACCTTTTCCATTCTCTGTTGCACTTAGTTTTTGCCTCCCTACACCTTCGGGTAAACCAAGGACTCGTTTTGGTCTTCCTCTTATTTCTGTTTCCCTTGGGAACAAACCTTTCCTCTGCCTCCTTGCACTTTGTTGCCACATATTCCATCATCTCGTTTACTGATTTTCCTACCATTTCTCTGTCCCACTGAACCTCCTGCAGGAAGTTTCTCATACCTGTGTAGTCCCCCCTTTTATAGTTTGGCCTGTCCCCTTCAGTTCCTGTTACCTTCTCCCCTTGTAACTCTACTATATAATCAAAACTCAGAACCACGTGATCGCTAGCTCCAAGGGGCCTCTCGTAAGTGATGTCCTCAATGTCTGAACTGTTCAGGGTGGACACAAGATCCAGTCTTGCTGGCTTATCCTCCCCTCTCTCTCTGGTTGTGTCCCTGACATGTTGATGCATGAGGTTTTCAAGTACCACATCCATCATCTTGGCTCTCCATGTTTCGGGTCCCCCATGTGGCTCCAGGTTTTCCCAGTCGATCTCCCTGTGGTTGAAATCGCCCATTACCAGTAACTTTGCTCTGCTCGAGTGAGCTCTTCTTGCCACCTCAGCCAGTGTGTCCACCATCACCCTGTTATTTTCTTCATACTCCTCTCTTGGCCTCCTGCAGTTCTGTGGTGGGTTATACATCACTCCAATGACTACTTTATGTTCTCCGGACTGAATTGTACCTACAATGTAGTCTCTTTCTCCAATCATGTCCATACCTTCCATTTCCTCAAATCCCCATCGGTGTTTTATGAGCAGTGCAACCCCTCCACCCCCTCTACTCCTTCTATCTTTCCTCAGGATCCGATATCCCGTTGGGAAGATTGTGTCTGTTATTGTCTCAGCGAGTTTTGTTTCTGTGACTACTATGATGTCTGGGGATTTTTCACTGATTCTTTCGTTCAACTCCTCATGTTTATTCGTGTGTGTGTGTGTGTGTGTGTGTGTGTGTGTGTGTGTGTGTGTGTGTGTGTGTGTGTGTGTGTGTGTGTGTGTGTGTGTGTGTGTGTGTGTGTGTGTGTGTGTGTGTGTGTGTGGCGTATATGTTACTAACACAGGGTGGCGTATGTGCTACTAACAACGTGTGGCGTATGTGCTATTAACAACGTGTGGCGTATGTGTTACTAACAACGTGTGGTGTATGTGCTACTAACAAAGTGTGGCGTATGTGCTACTAACAACGTGTGGCGTATGTGCTACTAACAACGTGTGGCGTATGTGCTACTAACAACGTTTGGCGTATTTCACTCCAGAGGATAAAATGCAAAATGAACGAAGTCCATGAGAGAAATTGACAACCCGTTTGAATATTTGAATGAAAAAACTCTCTTTGAACGGCCCACTCACACACCCACTCAGCCACTCACACACCCACTCAGCCACTCACTCACCCAGCCACCCGCTTAATCACCAGGTTGCAATACTAGGCGCTGTATAGTTATCAGCTTGTGATTGAGGTCAGGCGGTAATTGACCACTAGGTGTCGTGTGGTCAAAGTAATTGACCGCCAGGTTTCGTGTGGTCAAGGTAATTGACCGCCAGGTTTCGTATGGTCAAGGTAGTTGACCGCCAGGTGTCGTGTGGCCAAAGTAATTGACCGCTAGGTTTCGAGTGGTCAAGGTAATTGACCGCCAGGTTTCGTATGGTCAAGGTAGTTGACCGCCAGGTGTCGTGTGGCCAAAGTAATTGACCGCCAGGTTTCGTGTGGTCAAGGTAATTGACCGCCAGGTTTCGTATGGTCAAGGTAGTTGACCGCCAGGTGTCGTGTGGCCAAAGTAATTGACCGCTAGGTTTCGAGTGGTCAAGGTAATTGACCGCCAGGTGTCGTATGGTCAAGGTAATTGACCACCAGGTGTCGTATGGTCAAGGTAATTGACTACCAGGTGTCGTGTGGTCAAGGTAATTTCATACATTTTAACTTTTATCAAGTCGAAACGTTAAATTCAAAAGGGGTCACACAGCGCCTAGGGAATGGTGCTGTACGACCCTTGTACGACCCCTTCCCCGATTAATTAAGGGAAGGGTAGTTCCCATTTCCATGGATAAAGAGCCCTTCACCAACAGCAAGGTCTTCAAGGAACGTAACTGACACTGCTAGTTACTTTGATCTCTAGTCTTTGAGAAACTCACCATACCATTAATCACAGAACGGATGGAGTTCAAACCCAGGGCAGGGAAAATCCCAATAGTGCTAGCCCATGGTGGCAGACGTATTATTACGATTTCCTGAGCCATAACGTTAATGGTATACGATGACCACAGGTTGATAAGACACATGTGGAGAACCTGGACATCTCTACCTTAAAGACGTTTCGCCAACCAGTACCAGTGCCACTGATTGGCGAAACGTCTACAGAATAAGGACAGGTGTCGCATATATGTGTCATTCAGCAGGATTTACTTGTACTTATGTGTGCTCCACAACTGGTGTGTACTCACAATAAGCCAAGGCTTGGAGAGGAGATTCTAGAGGACGTTTCGGTCCTTCTTGTGTCATCATCAGGTAGGGAAGTAGTACAGAAAGGAAAGGACAGTAAACAAGCCAGGAACAATAACAAGTGGTACTATCATGCAGGTATTGTTTGTGCTATCATGCAGGTATTGTTTGTGTTATCATGCAGGTATTGTTTGTGCTATCATGCAGGTATTGTTGGTACTATCATGCAGGTATTGTTGGTACTATCATGCAGGTATTGTTTGTGCTATCATGCAGGTATTGTTGGTACTATCATGCAGGTATTGTTGGTACTATCATGCAGGTATTGTTGGTACTATCATGCAGGTATTGTTGGTACTATCATGCAGGTATTGTTGGTACTATCATGCAGATATTATTGGCATTATCATGCAGGTATTGTTGGTACTATCATGCAGGTATTGTTTGTACTATCATGCAGGTATTGTTGGTACTATCATGCAGGTATTGTTGGTACTATCATGCAGGTATTGTTGGTATTATCATGCAGGTATTGTTGGTACTATCATGCAGGTATTGTTGGTATTATCATGCAGGTATTGTTGGTACTATCATGCAGGTATTGTTGGTATTATCATGCAGGTATTGTTGGTACTATCATGCAGGTATTGTTGGTATTATCATGCAGGTATTGTTGGTACTATCATGCAGGTATTGTTGGTATTATCATGCAGTTATTTTTGGTATATGCAGGTATTGTTGGTACTATCATGCAGGTATTGTTGGTACTATCATGCAGGTATTGTTGGTATTATCATGCAGGTATTGTTGGTACTATCATGCAGGTATTGTTGGTACTATCATGCAGGTATTGTTGGTATTATCATGCAGGTATTGTTGGTACTATCATGCAATATTTTCATATGACCTGTGTTTGTTCGGTAGTTTTGCGAGATATAATAATAGTAATAATAATAATAATAATAATAATAATAATAATAATAATAATAATAATAATAATAATAATAATAATAATAATAATAATAATAATTATTATTATTATTATTATTATTATTATTATTATTATTATTGTTATTGTTATTATTATTATTATTATTATTATTATTATTATTATTATTATTATTATTATTATTACTATTATTATTATTATTATTATTATTATTATTATTATTATTATTATTATTATTATTATTATTATTATTATTTTAATTATAATTATTATTATTATTACCAACTCAAAATTCCATAAAATTTAGAGCAGAATCGTAGAGAAAGTGACCACGGCGACACAAGCCGCCGGATTCTTTCGTTTATTCTGAAATACTAACAATTCTTTCCTATCATATCCATGGAGGAACATCCTGGTGAAGCTGTGAGAGAGAGGAAGATCAAGAGGACGTACGTCTCTTCTCCAACAATGCCCGGAAGCGAATTTTACCTCTTCGTGGATATACGTTTTCGAATTTCTTCCGATGTTTCTACTCTTCATTTCCTGGAGGATAGCTTGTGTGTTTGGCAACTGTTGAGCCCAGTCGTGAAGCCGCGTAAGAAAGTAGCACTAATAGTGTTACCGATGTTCAGATAAGTCTTGAAAAAATTTCAGTGGGACCACATTCCGTTGAGCTTCAAGTCATGACTTAATAAAACTCCTCACAGAGTGAAAATTACCCCAAATAAAAGCTTGTTCTCTAATGTGTGTTTATTTTTTTCACTCTTCCGAGAGTGCCGCGTCAGGAAACACTTGTCCTGTTTCCTGACAAATACTAACCAACCAGCGGTCAAAATTTTGGTTCATCTCTCTGTGTTGTGGTTCTCTCTGGGGAGTTAGATTTGACGGCCGTGTAAATAAGAGAAGGGACCTGATCGTTACATGCAAAATACTCTAGGGTATCAAGAGTGTGGGCCTGGACGGTCTTACATGTGATAGGCCGGTGATAGAAAGACATTATATAACGAGGCAGGATCACAAGTGCTCGGTCACCATGATCAGTGCCAAGTCTCTCTCTCTCCGTGTATATATATATATATATATATATATATATATATATATATATATATATATATATATATATATATATATATAAAACAACCACTCTGAAAGAATAGAGAAATTCCAAGCGCTTTCGTGACTACTCACATTATCAAGGAACTATATATATATATATATATATATATATATATATATATATATATATATATATATATATATATATATATATATATATATATATATATATATATATATATATATATATATATATATATATATATATATATATATATATATATATATATATATATATATATATATATATATGACTCATGTAGGATTAAACTCTCAGTATATGTATACAGATATATACATTCCTCGGTGGATAAACACTTGGGTAGAGAGGATGTCCACAATGAGAGATATGCTCATCAGAATATATACAAAGTGTTTGCCTTCTGCAGTGCTTCTCTGTGTTCTTATGACTGAGGAAATGGAACATAAATTAGATTATGAATGGGATTGTGGTAAAGTGCAATGGAGATGAGCCGGAATGGCTGTGTCGGCGATGACTGCTGTAAGCTCAATCAACATAATAGCCATAATGGCCGTGCTGGGCTGTGAGAGTATCCGCCATCATTGTTGACTCAACTGACTCAGATTTTCACAACGAGAATATAGTGCAATGTTTGGTTGGAAGAGATACAGCCACTGACACAGTTGCACTGGTGTAATAGTTGCAATATGTAAACGAGAATGTATGTTGCAGGTTGATGGGGAAAGGTGAAGGTGAGGTAGAAGGTGCAGGAAGAAGCAAAGGGTGAGGAGTTAGTGAGGTGGGAGACTGAGGATGAGACTGGAAGTAAGGAAGAGGCGAAAAGGAAACCCATTAGGCAACACCTGAACATTCATGGGGATGAGGGGGGCGTAAATAATCGCTAACTCCCGAAGAGATCAAACAGCGCCTGAGGAACGGGAGGCAAACAAATTTGACTCGAAAAATGGGGAAAAAAGAGGAGCTTCGATTTCTTAGATCAAGAGCCCTTCACCAGCCTCAAGGCGCACACTAGAAAGGGCAAACATCAGAGGAAGTGAAGATGAAGCAGACTCGACACGAGAGATGAAACAGAGTTAGAAGTCTTCTGATTCTCGTCACTCTTTTGAAAGTTAAGATCTCACGAAAGAGAAGCTATATAGAGGATTAGTAATAGGCAATTACAGGTACGTAATTATATGTAGGTAATTACAAGTAGGTAAATGCTCACAGTCATTCACACGACACAGGTGTCTTAGCCGTTTAAAAATGTCACAGTAGATTTGCCTTGTGGACGGTGAGACAGAGGCAGGGACGGACCTTAACATTATGTGGACGGTGAGACAGAGGCAGGGACGGACCTTAACATTATGTTGACGGTGAGACAGAGGCAGGGACGGATCTTAACATTATATGGACGGAGAGACAGAGGCAGGGACGGACCTTAACATTATGTGGACGGTGAGACAGAGGCAGGGACGAACCTTAACATTATGTGGACAGTGAGACAGGCAGGGACGGATCTTAACATTATGTGGACGGTGAGAGAGAGGCTGGGACGGACCTTAACATTATGTGGACATGTGGACGGGGACAGTGACGGACCTTAACATTATGTAGACAGGTGGATAGAGGCAGGGACGGACCTTAACACTGTATGGACAGGCGGACAAAGGCAAAGACAGACCTTAATATTTGGGCATCTAGAACAGAAGGCAACAAAGGGCTGACATAGTATTGATCAGCAGCAGCGGACGGAGTCCTGTGTTCCTCCTGCAGCCCTACGATGGCAGACCCACAGCCCTCACCATCTTCTCTGCCCCCTTCTTCATAGTCCGGGCATCTCCTTCATAGTCTGGGGACCTCCTTCATAGTCTGGGGACCTCCTTCATAGTCTGGGGACCTCCTTCATAGTCTGGGGAC